>NW_026637785.1:0-319 GCF_028554395.1 Pezoporus wallicus | reverse complement strand
TAAAACAGAACAAAAAAGCCCCAAAACCTCCTTGTCCTGCTTCTCCTGTGGGATACAGGGTCAGAGGCCTGAAACAGACCCAAAACAGGACAAAAACACTCCAGAAACCCCAAAACCAGCTCCAAAACCCCCAAACCATCCCAAAACCACCTTGTCCTGCTTCTCCTATGGAACACAAAGTCAGAGCCTCAAAAAAGACACAAAACATGACAAAAATAGGACAAAACCACCCAAAAACTACCTTGTCCTGCTTCTCCTGTGGGATACAGGGTCAGAGCCCTGAAACAGACCCAAAACAGGACAAAAACACTCCAAAACC
>NW_026637784.1:0-3230 GCF_028554395.1 Pezoporus wallicus | reverse complement strand
AATATACTCCAGCTCAGTATAATCCACTCCAGCCCAGTTTAACCCAGTCCAGCCCAATTTGATAAAGCCCACCCCACTTTAACCCAGTACAGCACAGTTTTACCCCAGTACAGCCCAGTTTTACCCTAGGCAAGCCCAGTTTAACCCAGGCCAGCACAGTTTGATACAACCCAGCCCAGTTTAACCCAGTACAGCTCACTTTCATCCTGCCCAGCCCACTTCATTTCACTCTATCACTGTTTAACTCAGTCAAGCCCACTTTAACCCAGTCCACCTCAGTTCAATCCAGCCCAGCCCACTTCAGTTCAATCCAGCCCAGCCCAGTTTAACCCAGTACAGCTATATTTAATACACACCAGCTCAATCTACTCCAGTCCACCCCAGTTTAACCCAGTCCAGACCAGTTTAACTCAGTCCAGCTCACTTTCATCCTGCCCAGCCCACTTCAGTTCACTCTAGCACTGTTTAACCCAGTCAAGCCCACTTTAACCCAGTCCACCTCAGTTCAATCCAGCCCAGCCCAGTTTAATCCAGTCCAGACCAGTCCAGCTCAATTTAACCCAGCGCAGCCAAGTTTAACCCAGTCCAGTTCAGTTTAACCCATGCCAGCCCACTTTAGTCCAGGCCAGCCCAGTTTAATACACTCCATCGAAGTTTAATCCAGTCCAGCCCAGCTTCACCCAGTCCAGCTCAGTTTAATCCAGCCCAACTCAGTTTGACACACTCCAGCCCAGTTTAATCCAGACAAGCCCAGTTTAACCCAGTCCAGGTCAGTTTAACACAGTCCAGACCTGTTTAATCCAGTCCAGCTAAATTTAATCAAACCCAGCGCAGTTTAACACAGTCCAGCCCAGTTTAGTTCACAGCAGCAGAGTTTAACCCAGCCCAGTCATGTTTAACCCAGTCCAGCTGTGTTTAATCCAGGCCAGCTCAGTTTGATCCAGTCCAGCTCAATTCAATCCAGCTCAACCCAGTTTAATCCAGTCCAGCTCAGTTCAATCCAGCCCAGCCCACTTTAACCAAGTCCAACCCAGTCTGATCCAGCCCAGCCCAGTTTAACCCAGTCCAGCCATATTTAATACACACCAGCTCAGTATAATGCAATCCACCCCAGTTTAACCCAGCCCAGCCCAGTTTCATCCAGCCCAGCCCAGTTCAGCTCACTCTAGCACAGTTTAACCCTGTCCAGCCTAGTTTAATCCACTCCAGATCAAATCAATCCATCCATATCCCAGCCCAGTGTAACCCAGTCCAGCCCAGTTTAACCCAGTCCAGCCACATTTAATACACTCCAGCCCAGTTTAACCCAGTGCAGCCCAGTCTAACCCAGGCCAACCCACTTTGATACAGCCCAGCTCAGTTTGATCCTCCCAGCCTAGTTCAGTTTACTCCAGCACAGTTTAACCCAGTCCAGCTCACTTTGATCCAGCCCAGCCCACTTCAGTTCACTCTAGCAAACTTTAACCCAGTCCAGCCCAGTTTAACACAGTCCAGCTCAGTTTAAACACAGTCCAGCTCAGTTTGATGGAGCCCAGCCCAGTTTATCCCAGTCTAGCTCACTTTCATCCTGCCCAGACCACTTCAGTTCACACTAGCACAGTTTAACCCTGTCCAGCCCAATTTAATTCAGTCCAGCTCAGTTCAATACATCCCAGCCCAGTTTGATACAGCCCAGCCCAGTTTAACTCAGTCCAGCCATGTTTAAGCCAGTCCAGCCCAGTTTGTTATAGCCCAGCCATGTTTAACCCATTCCAGCCCAGTTTGTTATAGCCCAGCCCAGTTTAACCCAGTCCAGCCATATTTAATACACTCCAGCTCAGTATAATCCAGCCCAGCAAAGTTTAACCCAGCCCAGCAGTTTTACCCAGTCCACCTTTATTTAATACACACCAGCTCAATCTACTCTAGTCCACCCCAGTTTAACGCAGGCCAGACCAGTTTAACCCAGTGCAGCTCAGTTTAATCCAGCCCAGACTAGCTCAGTTCACTCTAGCACAGTTTAATGCACTCCAGATCAGTTCAATCAATCCCAGCCCAGTTTAACCCTGTCCAGCCATGTCTAACCCAGTCCAGCCCAGTTTGATCCACTCCAGTCCAGTTTAACCCAGTCCAGCCATATTTAATATACTCCAGCTCAGTATAATCCACTCCAGCCCAGTTTAACCCAGTCCAGCCCAGTTTTACCCCAGACCAGCCCAGTTTAACCCAGGCCAGCCCAGTTTGATACAACCCAGCCCAGTTTAACCCAGGCCAGCTCACTTTCATCCTGCCCAGCCCACTTCAGTTCACTCTAGCACTGTTTAACCCAGTCAAGCCCACTTTAACCCAGTCCACCTCAGTTCAATCCAGCCCAGCCCAGTTTAACCCAGTCCAGCCCAGATTAACCCAGTCCAGCTCAATTTAACCCAGCGCAGCCAAGTTTAACCCAGTCCAGTTCAGTGTAATCCAGGCCAGCCCACTTTAGTCCAGGCCAGCCCAGTTTAATACACTCCATCTCAGTTTAATCCGGTCCAGCCCAGCTTCACCCAGTCCAGCTCAGTTTAATCCAGCCCAACTCAGTTTGACACAGTCCAGCCCAGTTTAATCCAGACAAGCCCAGTTTAACCCAGTCCAGCTCAGTTTAACCCAGTCCAGACCTGTTTAATCCAGTCCAGCTAAATTTAATCAAACCCAGCGCAGTTTAACACAGTCCAGCCCAGTTTAGTTCACAGCAGCAGAGATTAACCCAGTCCAGCTCAATTCAATCCAGCTCAACCCAGTTTAATCCAGTCCAGCTCAGTTCAATCCAGCCCAGCCCACTTTAACCAAGTCCAACCCAGTTGGATCCAGCCCAGCCCAGTTTAACCCAGTCCAACCATATTCAATACACTCCAGCTCAGTATAATCTCCTCCAGCCCAGTTTAACCCAGTCCAGCCCAGTTTAACCCAGGCCACCCAAGTTTGATACAGCCCAGCCCAGTTTAACCCCGTCCAGCCCCGTTTAACCCAGTCCAGCCACATTTAATACACTCCACCTCAGTATAATCCAGTCCAGCCTAGTTTAACTTAGTCCAGACCAGTTTAATCCGGTCCATCTCAGTTCAATCCAGCCCAGCCCAGTTTAACCCAGTCCAGCTCACTTTGACCCAGCCCAGCCCACTTCAGTTCACTTGAGCACAGTTTAACCCAGTCCAGCCCAGTTTAACCCAACCCAGCCCAGTTTAACTTAGTCCAGCTCACTTTAATCCTGC
>NW_026637783.1:0-325 GCF_028554395.1 Pezoporus wallicus | reverse complement strand
AACCCATTTTCCCCATTTCTATCAAATTGAAACCCGTTTCCCCCCCGTTTGCTATGCATTCTTGTTACTTTCTTAAACGTTTTAAGCCACTTTTGGCCATTACTAACCCTTTTATTATTTCCATTTTCTAAGTCGTTTTTAGCATTTTTTGGTTTCTTTTCCTAACCCAAATTTCTCAATTTCTAACCATTTTTAAGTTATTTTTCCCCTTTCCTAACCCACTTTTGACAAGTTCTCACCCCTTTTAATCCATTTTTGGCAGTTTCTACCCTATTTTTGCCACGTTTCATCCCCTTTTAAGCTTTTTTTTTCTCCTTGCTGTTTT
>NW_026637782.1:0-3282 GCF_028554395.1 Pezoporus wallicus | reverse complement strand
CCAAAACAACCCCCAAAACAGGCCAAAACCACCCCAAAACCACCTTGTCCTGCTTCTCCTATGGGACACAGGTCAGAGTCCCAAAACAGGAAAAAACCAACCCAAAACCACCTGGAACTGCTTCTCCTGTGGGATACAGGCTCAGAGCCCCAAAACAGACCCAAAACACCCCAAAAACCACCCCAAGGCAACCTTGTCCTGCTTCTCCTCTGGGACACGGAGTCAGAGCCCCAAAGCAGCCCTAAAACAGGACAAAAACAACCCAAAACACCCGAAAACCACCTTGTCCTGCTTCTCCTATGGGATACAGGGTAAGAGGCCCAAAATAGCCCCAAAACAGACCAAAACCAGGCAAAAAACAGACCAAAACACCAAAAGCAAACCCCAAACCATGCCAAACCACCCCGAAACCACCTGGTGCTCCTTCTCCTAAGGTACACAGGGTCAGAGCCCCAAAACAGACCCAAAATAGCCCCAAAACAGGCCAAAAAGAGGCAAAAACAAGGCCAAAACACCCAAAGCAAACCCCCAAACAACCCCGAAAACCACCCTGTCCTCCTTCTCCTATGGGATACAGGGTCAGAGCCCCAAAACAGACCCAAAACAGGACAAAACCAACCCAAAACATCCAAAACCACACCCAAAACCACCTTGTCCTGCTTCTCCTAAGGAACACAGAGTCAGAAGCCCCAAAACAGCATAAAAACGGTCATAAACCCCCAAAAGAGCCCCAAAACACCCCAAAACCACCTTGTCCTGCTTCTCCTATGGGATACAGGGTCAGAGCTCAAAAAAAGACCCAAAACAGGCCAAAACAAACAGCCAAAACCAAAACCACCTTGTCCTGCTTCTCCTAAACAGAGCCCCAAAAAACACCCCAGCCAAAAGCACCCCAAAACCACCTTGTCCTGCTTCTCCTATGGGATACAGGGTCAGAGCCCCAAAACAGCACATAAACACCCCAAAACCCCCACAAAACACCCCAAAACCACCTTGTCCTGCTTCTCCTATGGGATACAGTGTCAGAGACCCAAAACAGGCCAAAACCACCCCAAAACATCCAAAACAGCCCCAAAACAACCCAAAACCACCCCAAAAAAACCTTGTCCTGCTTCTCCTATGGGATACAGGGTCAGAGCCCCAAAACAGACCCAAAACAGGCCAAAAACAACCCAAAACACCCATGAACCACCCCCAAAACCACCTTGTCCTGCTTCTCTTGTGGGATACAGGGTCAGAGCCACATACTCCCCATTAACAACCCAAAACCACCCCAAGATCACATTGTTCTGCTTCTCCTGTGGGGTACAGGGTCACAGCCCCAAAACAGAGCAAAAACAACCCAAAACACCCCAAAACCCCAAAACAGCCCCCAAACACGCCAAAAACACCCTGTCCTGCTTCTCCTATGGGATACAGGGTCAGAGCCCCAAAACACACCCAAAAAGGCCAAAAGAGGAAACAAACAACCAAAAACAGGTGCCACAAAAAATCAAAACCCCCAAAAAATTACCCCAAAACCACCTTGTCCTACTTCTTCTCTTTGATACAGGGTCAGAGCCCCAAAACACACCCAAAACACTCCAAAACCACCCTAAGGCCACCTTGTCCTACTTCTCCAATGCGATACAGTGTCAGAGCCCCAAAACAGCCTCAAAACAGGACAAAAAACAAAACCAAAAACCACCTTGTCCTGCTTCTCCTATGGGATACAGGGTCAGAGCCCCAAAACAGACCCAAAACAGGCCAAAAACAGGCCAAAACCAGACCAAAACAACACTCAAAACAGGCCAAAACCACCCCAAAATCACCTTGTCCTGCTTCTCCTATGGGACACAGGGTCAGAGCCCCAAAACAGACCCAAAACAACCCAAAACACCCCCAAAACCACCTTGTCCTGCTTCTCCTCTGGGATACAGGGTCAGAGCCCAAAACAGCCCCAAAACAGGCCAAAACAAAAACCCAAAACATCCAAAACCACCCCAAAAACCCCTTCTCCTATGGGAAAACAGACCCCAAAACAGCCCCAAAACAAAAACACCCAAAACCACCCAAAACAAAAAACCCCACCTTGTCCTGCTTCTGCTATGGGATACAGGGTCAGAGCTCCAAAACAGACCCAAAACACCCAAAACAACCCCCAAAACAGGCGAAAACCACCCCAAAACCACCTTGTCCTGCTTCTGCTACAGGATACAGGGTCAGAGCCCCAAAACAGTCCTGCTTCTCATATGGGATACAGGGTCAGAGCCCCAAAACAGGACAAAACCAACCCAAAACACCCCAAAACCACCTTGTCCTGTTTCTCCTGTGGGACACAAGTTCAGAACCCCAAAACAGGCTCAAAAGAGGATAAAAACAACCAAAAACTATTCAAAACCACCCCCAAAACAACCCCAAACCACTCTAAACCCACAAAAAAACCACCTTGTCCTGCTTCTCCTGTGGGATACAGGCTCAGAGCCCCAAAACAGACACAAAACAGGCCAAAAAGAGGAAAAAAACACACCAAAACACCCCAAAACACCCCTAAACCAGCCCAAGCCAACCCCAAAACCACCTTGTCCTGCTTCTCCTATGGGATACAGGGTCAGAGCCTCAAAACAGACCCAAAACAGGACAAAAACAGCAAAATCAGCCACAAAACACCCCCAAACCACCCCCAACAAAACACCCCCAAACCAACTTGGGAGGCTTCTCCTCTGGGATACAGGGTCAGACCCCAAAACAGCCCCAAACCAGGCCAAAACCAACCCAAAACATCCAAAACAGCCCCAAAACAGCCCCAAAACAACCCAAAACCACCCCAAAAAACCCTTGTCCTGCTTCTCCTATGGGATACAGGGTCAGAGCCCCAAAACAGGGCAAAACCAAGCCAAAAGCAGGCCAAAACACCCAAAACAACCCCCAAAACAGGCCAAAACCACCCCAAAATCACCTTGTCCTGCTTCTCCTATGGGACACAGGTCAGAGTCCCAAAACAGGAAAAAAACAACCCAAAACCACCTGGAACTGCTTCTCCTGTGGGATACAGGCTCAGAGCCCCAAAACAGACCCAAAACACCCCAAAAACCACCCCAAGGCAACCTTGTCCTGCTTCTCCTCTGGGACACGGAGTCAGAGCCCCAAAGCAGCCCTAAAACAGGACAAAAACAACCCAAAACACCCGAAAACCACCTTGTCCTGCTTCTCCTATGGGATACAGGGTAAGAGGCCCAAAATAGCCCCAAAACAGACCAAAACCAGGCAAAAAACAGACCAAAACACCAAAAGCAAACCCCA
>NW_026637781.1:0-326 GCF_028554395.1 Pezoporus wallicus | reverse complement strand
TTCGGCTCAGCCGGAAGGGCTGAGAGACTGCAGGGTTGGAGGAGGTATCGGTTGGAGCTTGGTCGGGCTTGGGGGGGCAAGTTATCGGTTGGCTGGTGCTGAGGTGTTGTATTCTCTTCCCTTGTTATTTCCTTTATCATTATTATCATTGGTGGTAGCAGTAGTGATTTGTGTTATACCTTAGTTACTAAACTGTTCTTATCTCAACCCGTGGGAGTTGCATTCTTTTGATTCTCCCTCCGTCCCTCCGAGAGCAGGGAGGGCAAGAAAGGGGGAAAGTGAGCGAACGAATTACCTGACTGGGTTTAAACCACGACATGGGTACA
>NW_026637780.1:0-325 GCF_028554395.1 Pezoporus wallicus | reverse complement strand
CCGAAAGGTCCATTTGAAAGCGCCCCCTTCGGAGCTTGCTCTCGGCTGCCCAGCAGCACAGTGAGTAGAGCACGAACGGTTGCCGTCTGCTCCCACAGTCGAAGAGCCAGGAGGGAAAGCATGTGCTGGGCATCTTCAGCACACAGTCAGCTTTGCAACGGTGTCACCATCATTGCTGTCGCTCCTCAGTGTCATACCTAAAGGTCCATTTGAATGCACCCTCTTCAGAGCTTGCTCTCGGCTGCCCAGCAGCACAGTGAATAGAGCACGAACAGTTGCCGTCTGCTCCCACAATCGAAGAGCCAGGAGGTAAAGCATGTGCTGG
>NW_026637779.1:0-32837 GCF_028554395.1 Pezoporus wallicus | reverse complement strand
CGCCGTGCTCAGCCCCCGTCATTAGGGCTAATTAATATTAATGAGCCTTTATATAACCTATGCAACACCCACCCCCCCCCCTCACCCCCCCTACCCCCCCCCCTCCGGCATGGGGCAAAGCGGGGACCCCCCCTAACCCATGGTCCCCAATGGGCTCCCTTGTGCCAGGCCACGGCACCCATGGGTGCTGCCTCCAGATGGACTGGGCGCCCTCCCTTTGCTTTGGTTTGGGGTGATGGGGGGCACCCATGGGACCCCCACTTGGGGGTTGGGGTCACGGAGGGGGTCTGGGAGCTCTCAATGGGGACACATTGGGGTCCGGAGACTTTATTTGGGGGGGGGGGGTCTCAGAGACAGGTTTGGGGGTGCAGGGACCCAAAGAGGGGGTGCTTTGGTTTGGGGTGATGGGGGCACCCATGGGACCCCCGCTTGGACACTGGGTGGGCTACGAGGCCTGGTGCACATTGGGGACACTTTGGGGTCCCCAAATGTCATTTGGGGAGGGGGGGTCAGAGCCAGGTTTAGGGGTGCAAAGGGGGGACCCAATGGGGGTGGGACATCTGCTTTGGGGGCACCCATGGGACCCCCATTGGCTCTTGGGGGGCCCTGATGAGAGCCCCGCATCCCATTGGAGACCACTTTGGGGTCCCAAAGTTCAATTGGGGGGGGGGTATCAGAGCCGGGTTTGGGGGTGCAGGGACTCAAATAGGGGATGTTTTACATCGCGCTTTTGGGGGCACCCCCCCCATTGGAACTTGGGGTCCCCATTGAGAACCCTGCATCCCATTGAAGACCATTCTAGGGTCCCCAAACTTCATTGTGGGGGGGGGGGTAAGCGCCAGTTTTGGGGGTGCTCTGCATCGCGCTTTTGGGGGCACCCCCCTCCATTGGTTCTTGGGGTCCTCATTGAGAGCCCCGCATCCCATTGGGGACCATTTTGGGGTCCCCAAAGTTCAATGTGGGGGGGGTCAGAGCGGGGTTTGGGGGTGCAGGGACTCAAATAGGGGATGTTTTACATCGCGCTTTTGGGGGCACCCCCCTCCATTGAACTTGGGGTCCCCATTGAGAACCCTGCATCCCATTGAGAACCACTTGGGGGGGGGGTCAGAGACAGGTTTTGGGGTGCAGGGACTCAAATAGGGGGTGCTTTACATCACGCTTTTGGGGGCACCCCCCTCCATTGAACTTGGGGTCCCCATTGAGAGCCCCGCATCCCATTGAGGACCATTATGGGGTCCCCAAACTTCATTGGGGGGGGGTCGAGCAGGTTTGGGGGTGCAGGGACTCAAATAGGGGGTGCTTTACATCGCGCTTTTGGGGGCACCCCCCTCCATTGAACTTGGGGTCCCCATTGAGAACCCCGCATCCCATTGAGGACCACTTGGGGGGGGGGGGTCAGAGCCAGGTTTTGGGGTGCAAGGACTCAAATAGGGGATGCTTTACATCACGCTTTTGGGGGCACCCCCTTCCATTGAACTTGGGGTCCCCATTGAGATCCCCGCATCCCATTGAGGACCATTCTGGGGTCCCCAAACTTCATTGTGGGGGGGGGTAAGAGCCAGTTTTGGGGGTGCTCTGCATCGCGCTTTTGGGGGCACCCCCCTCCATTGAACTTGGGGTCCCCATTGAGATCCCCGCATCCTATTGAGGACCATTCTGGGGTCCCCAAACTTCATTGTGGGGGGGTGAGCCAGTTTTGGGGGTGCTCTGCATCGCGCTTTTGGGGGCACCCCCCTCCATTGAACTTGGGGTCCCCATTGAGATCCCCGCATCCCATTGAGGACCATTTTGGGGTCCCCAAACTTCATTGTGGGGGGGGGTAAGAGCCAGTTTTGGGGGTGCAGGGCCACAAAGGGGGGGGGGGGGGGGGGGACCCCGCTTGTGGGCGGCGTGGGCCGGGCCCCGCGTGCGAGACAAAGCGGGGCTGCGGCATCTGCTGCGAGCTCGGGGCCGTGATTGATGAGCGGGATAATAGAGAGGAGCCGAGATTGCGGGCGGCCGGGGGAGTTCATTCCCTCTGGGAATGCAGCGGGAATGGGGGGAAAAGGGGGGGGGGGGGGGAGCGGGGGTGTTCAACCCGCTCCGCAGCTGGAATTGCAACCCCGCTTCTGCAGGGGATGGGAGGGGATGCAATGGGGTGTGCACACCCCCCCCCTCCATATCGCGATAAAAGGGGGTTTTGGGATAAAAGATTGGGATTAGGGGTTGGGATAAAGCCGGGGGGGGGGGCATTTAAACCCGCTCCGCAGCTGGAATTCCAACCTCCCTTCTGCAGGGGATGGGAGGGGATGCAATGGGGTGTGCACCCCCAGCCCCATAGATCCACGTAAAAGGGGGGTTTGGGATAAAAGATTGGGATAAGGGGTTGGGATAACGGGGGGGGGAGTTCAACAGCTGGAATTGCAACCCCCTTCTGCAGGGGATGGGAGGGGATTCAATGGGGTGTGCACCCCCCGCCCCATAGATCCACGTAAAAGGGGGGTTTGGGATAAAGGGGTTGGGATAAGGGGGGGGGGGGGGGGTGTTCAACCCGCTCCGCAGCTGGAATTAGGGGTTGGGATAAACGGCTGGAATAAGGGGGAAGAGGGGGATTTAAACCCGCTCCGCAGGGGGAATTCCAACCCCTTCTGCTGGAGCATGGAGCCGCTTCATTGGGATGCGCCCCCCCCCTCTTCCATATCGCGATAAAAGGGGGAGTTTGGGATAAAAGGTTGGGACAAGGGCGGGAGGGGGGGGGATGGTCCCAAAAGGGATCGGGGATGGCCCCAAAAGGGATCGGGAATGGTCCCAAAAGGGCTCGGGAATGGCCCCAAAAGGGGTCGGGAATGGCCCCAAAAGGGATCGGGAATGGCCCCAAAAGGGATCGGGAATGGTCCCAAAAGGGCTCGGGAATGGCCCCAAAAGGGGTCAGGAATGGTCCCAAAAGGGGTCAGGAATGGCCCCAAAAGGGATCGGGAATGGCCCCAAAAGGGATCGGGAATGGTCCCAAAAGGGCTCGGGAATGGCCCCAAAAGGGGTCAGGAATGGTCCCAAAACGGGTTGGGAATGGCCCCAAAAGGGGGCGGGAATGGTCCCAAAAGGGGTCAGGAATGGCCCCAAAAGGGATCGGGAATGGTCGCAAAAGGGGTCGGGAATGGCCCCAAAAGGGCTCAGGAATGGCCCCAAAAGGGATCGGGAATGGTCCCAAAAGGGCTCGGGAATGGCCCCAAAAGGGGTCAGGAATGGTCCCAAAAGGGGTTGGGAATGGCCCCAAAAGGGGGCGGGAATGGTCCCAAAAGGGGTCAGGAATGGCCCCAAAAGGGATCGGGAATGGTCCCAAAAGGGGTCGGGAATGGCCCCAAAAGGGGTCGGGAATGGTCCCAAAAGGGGTTGGGAATGGTCCCAAAAGGGGTCGGGAATGGCCCCAAAAGGGGGCGGGAATGGTCCCAAAAGGGGTCAGGAATGGCCCCAAAAGGGATCTGGAATGGTCCCAAAAGGGCTCGGGAATGGCCCCAAAAGGGGTCAGGAATGGTCCCAAAAGGGGTCAGGAATGGCCCCAAAAGGGATCGGGAATGGTCCCAAAAGGGCTCGGGAATGGCCCCAAAAGGGGTCAGGAATGGCCCCAAAAGGGATCGGGAATGGTCCCAAAAGGGCTCGGGAATGGCCCCAAAAGGGGTCAGGAATGGTCCCAAAAGGGGTCAGGAATGGCCCCAAAAGGGATCGGGAATGGTCCCAAAAGGGCTCGGGAATGGCCCCAAAAGGGGTCAGGAATGGCCCCAAAAGGGGGCGGGAATGGCCCCATCAGCGCCTCGAGGACCCAGCACCAGCTCCAATCCCTTCCGGATGCGACCCCAAGGGATGTTATTCCCACCCCCCAAGCGGGACACAGACTGGAGAGGGGTTTTGGGGTGACCTTGGGGGGGTTTGGGTGCGCTTGTTGGGTGTTGGGTGCAGTTGGATGGGGTTTGGGTGGCATTCAATGGGGTTTGGGTGCTGTCTGCAAGGGTTTGGGTGGCATTCAATGGGGTTTGGGTGCTGTTGGAAGGGTTTGGGTGGCATTCAGTGGGGTTTGGGTGCTGTTGGAAGGGTTTGGGTGGCATTCAATGGGGTTTGGGTGCTGTTGGAAGGGTTTGGGTGGCATTCAATGGGGTTTGGGTGCTGTTGGAAGGGTTTGGGTGGCATTCAATGGGGTTTGGGTGCTGTTGGAAGGGTTTGGGTGGCATTCAATGGGGTTTGGGTGCTGTCTGCAAGGGTTTGGGTGGCATTCAATGGGGTTTGGGTGCTGTTGGGAAGGGTTTGGGTGGCATTCAATGGGGTTTGGAAGGGTTTGGGTGGCATTCAATGGGGTTTGGGTGCTGTTGGAAGGGTTTGGGTGTCATTCAATGGGGTTTGGAAGGGTTTGGGGTTTGGGTGCTGTTGGAAGGGTTTGGGTGGCATTCAATGGGGTTTGGGTGCTGTTGGGAAGGGTTTGGGTGGCATTCAATGGGGTTTGGAAGGGTTTGGGTGGCATTTAATGGGGTTTGGGTGCTGTTGGAAGGGTTTGGGTGTCATTCAATGGGGTTTGGAAGGGTTTGGGTGGCATTCAATGGGGTTTGGGTGCTGTTGGAAGGGTTTGGGTGTCATTCAATGGGGTTTGGAAGGGTTTGGGTGGCATTCAATGGGGTTTGGGTGCTGTTGGAAGGGTTTGGGTGGCTTTCAATGGTGTTTGGGTGCTCTTGGAGTGTTTGGGTGGCATTCAATGGGGTTTGGGTGCTGTTGGAAGGGTTTGGGTGGCATTCAATGGGGTTTGGGTGCTGTTGGAAGGGTTTGGGTGGCGTTCAATGGGGTTTGGGTGCTGTTGGAAGGGTTTGGGTGGCATTCAATGGGGTTTGGGTGCTGTTGGAAGGGTTTGGGTGGCATTCAATGGGGTTTGGGTGCTGTCTGCAAGGGTTTGGGTGGCATTCAATGGGGTTTGGGTGCTGTTGGAAGGGTTTGGGTTGCATTCAATGGGGTTTGGGTGCTGTTGGGAAGGGTTTGGGTGGCATTCAATGGGGTTTGGGTGCTGTTGGAAGGGTTTGGGTGGCATTCAATGGGGTTTGGGTGCTGTTGGAAGGGTTTGGGTTGCATTCAATGGGGTTTGGGTGCTGTTGGAAGGGTTTGGGTGGCATTCAATGGGGTTTGGAAGGGTTTGGGTGTCATTCAATGGGGTTTGGGTGCTGTTGGAAGGGTTTGGGTGGCTTTCAATGGGGTTTGGGTGCTGTTGGAAGGGTTTGAGTGGCATTCAATGGGGTTTGGGTGCTGTTGGAAGGGTTTGGGTGGCATTCAATGGGGTTTGGGTGCTGTTGGAAGGGTTTGGGTGGCATTCAATGGGGTTTGGAAGGGTTTGGGTGTCATTCAATGGGGTTTGGGTGCTGTTGGAAGGGTTTGGGTGGCATTCAATGGGGTTTGGGTGCTGTTGGAAGGGTTTGGGTGGCATTCAATGGGGTTTGGGTGCTGTTGGAAGGGTTTGGGTGGAATTCAATTGGGTTTGGGGGCTGTCTGCAAGGGTTTGGGTGGCATTCAATGGGGTTTGGGTGCTGTTGGAAGGGTTTGGGTTGCATTCAGTGGGGTTTGGGTGCTGTTGGGAAGGGTTTGGGTGGCATTCAATGGGGTTTGGGTGCTGTTGGAAGGGTTTGGGTGGCATTCAATGGGGTTTGGGTGCTGTTGGAAGGGTTTGGGTGGCTTTCAATGGGGTTTGGGTGCTGTTGGAAGGGTTTGAGTGGCATTCAATGGGGTTTGGGTGCTGTTGGAAGGGTTTGGGTGGCATTCAATGGGGTTTGGAAGGGTTTGGGTGTCATTCAATGGGGTTTGGGTGCTGTTGGAAGGGTTTGGGTGGCATTCAATGGGGTTTGGGTGCTGTTGGAAGGGTTTGGTTGGCATTCAATGGGGTTTGGGTGCTGTTGGAAGGGTTTGGGTGGCATTCAGTGGGGTTTGGGTGCTGTTGGAAGGGTTTGGGTGGCATTCAATGGGGTTTGGGTGCAGTCGCAGTCATCTGGGTGCAGTTTGGGTGCAGATGAAGGGGTTTGGGTGTAGTTGCATTTATTTGGGTGCAATTGATGGGGTTTGGGTGCAGACTGGGTGCAGTGTGGGTGCCATCGCAGGTCTTTGGGTGCCATTGCAGGTCCTTGGATGCCATCGCAGGTCCTTGGGTGCCATCGCAGGTACTCGGGTGCCATCGCAGGTCCTTGGGTGCCATCGCAGGTCCTGGTGTGGCGTGTCTGGTCCTCCGGTGCCTGCGCTGGTGCTTGGGTGCCATCGCAGGTCCTTGGGTGCCATCGCAGGTCCTTGGGTGCCATCGCAGGTCCTTGGGGTGCCATCGCAGGTCCTTGGGTGCCATCGCAGGTCCTTGGGTGCCATCGCAGGTCCTTGGGTGCCGTCGCAGGTCCTTGGGTGCCGTCGCAGGTCCTTGGGTGCCGTCGCAGGTCCTTGGGTGCCGTCGCAGGTCCTTGGGTGCCGTCGCAGGTCCTTGGGTGCCATCGCAGGTCCTTGGGTGCCGTCGCAGGTCCTTGGGTGCCGTCGCAGGTCCTTGGGTGCCGTCGCAGGTCCTTGGGTGCCGTCGCAGGTCCTTGGGTGCCATCGCAGGTCCTTGGGTGCTGTTGCAGGTACTTGGGTGCCATCGCAGGTCCTTGGGTGCCATCGCAGGTCTTTGGGTGCCATCGCAGGTCCTTGGGTGCCATCGCAGGTCCTTGGGTGCCATCGCAGGTCCTTGGGTGCCATCGCAGGTCCTTGGGTGCCATCGCAGGTCCTTGGGTGCCGTCGCAGGTCCTTGGGTGCCATCACAGGTCCTTGGGTGCCATCGCAGGTCCTTGGGTGCCATCGCAGGTCCTTGGGTGCCATCGCAGGTCCTTGGGTGCCATTGCCGGTCCTTGGGTGCCGCCTCATCGCGGGGTGTCCCTGTCGCTGCCGCCGCGGGCGCTGCGCAGGAGCGCTCCCGGGACGCAGGAGCGCAGCAGGCGCGGGCTCACCAAGGGCGACTCCGCCTCCAGCTGGGGCAGGGACACAGAGAAACCCCCCCGGGCTCAGCGCCCCCCTGCAGGGACCCCCACAGCCGCTATGGGGCGCCGGGGGCTGCAGCCGGAGCCACCATCGCTGCCCAGGCCCAAGAGGAACCCATTGCACCCGTCAGCACCCATTGGCACCCATCAGCACCCGTCAGCACCCATCGGCACCCATTGGCACCCGTCAGCACCCATCGGCACCCATTGGCACCCGTCAGCACCCATCGGCACCCATTGGTACCCGTCAGCACCCATTGGCACCCATTAACACCCATTAGCACCCATTGACACCCATTAGCACCCGTTGACACCCATTGACACCATTAGCACCCACTGAGACCCATTAACGCCCATGAGCACCCATTGACACCCATTAACGCCCATTAGCACCCATTGACACCCATTAACACCCATTAACACCCATGAGCACCCATTGACACCCATTACCACCCCTTAGCACCCATTGACACCCATTAACACCCATTACCACCCCTTAGTACCCATTGACCCCCATTAACACCCATTACCACCCCTTAGCACCCATTGACCCCCATTAACACCCATTACCACCCCTTAGCACCCATTGGCACCCATTAACACCCATTAGCACCCCTTAGCACCCATTGACCCCCATTAACACCCATTACCACCCCTTAGCACCCATTGGCACCCATTAACACCCATTAGCACCCCTTAGCACCCATTGGCACCCATTAACACCCATTACCACCCCTTAGCACCCATTGACCCCCATTAACACCCATTACCACCCCTTAGCACCCATTGACCCCCATTAACACCCATTAGCACCCCTTAGCACCCATTGACCCCCATTAACACCCATTACCACCCCTTAGCACCCATTGACCCCCATTAACACCCATTAGCACCCCTTAGCACCCATTGGCACCCATTAACACCCATTACCACCCCTTAGCACCCATTGGCACCCATTAACACCCATTACCACCCCTTAGCACCCATTGACACCCATTAACACCCATTACCACCCCTTAGCACCCATTGGCACCCATTAACACCCATTAGCACCCCTTAGCACCCATTGACCCCCATTAACACCCATTACCACCCCTTAGCACCCATTGGCACCCACCAGCTGCAGGAGCAGGGCGATGGAGTCGCGGCTCCGCGCCCGCACCCCCTCCGTGTCCTGCCCCAGCTGCAGGAGGCTGCTGGAGGCCACCTAAGGGTGGACCCAGATCAGCTCCAGGTGACAGGGACCCCATGGGTGCCCGGGGTGGGTGCTGCAGCACCCATGGGTGCTCTCACCAGCAGGAAGTCCTTGAGGTGCCCCTCGATGTCCTCCTTGTGGAGGGTGAAGAGGGCGGCCGAGAGCTGGGCGATGGCCGTGGCCAGGCAGTGCAGGTTGTTGGGGGAGCCTGGGGGGGGACATGGGGGGAGATGGGGTGGGGATGGGGGATGGGATGGGGGGTGTGGGGATATGGGATGGGGGGTGTGGGGATGGGGGGAGATGGGGTGGGGATGGAGGATATGATGGGGGGATGGGGGGGGTGTGGGGATGGGGGGAGATGGGGTGGGGGGGGTGGGGATGGGATGGGGGATGTGGGGATGGAGGATATGGGATGGGGGGTGTGGGGATGGGGGGAGATGTGGTGGGGATGGGGGATGGGGGGGGGTGTGGGGATGGGGGGAGATGGGGTGGGGGGTGGGGGGGATGGGGGATGGGGGATGGAGGATATGGGATGGGGGGTGTGGGGATGGGGGAGATGGGGGATGGGGGATGGGGGGTGGGGATGGGGGGAGATGGGGATGGGGGGAGATGGGGATGGGGGATGTGGGGAGATGGGATGGGGGGAGATGGGAATGTGGGGAGATGGGGATGGGGGAGATGGGAGGGGAGATGGGGATGGGGGATGAGGGGATGGGGGATGCGGGGGATATGGGATTTGGGATATGGGGATGGGAGATGGGGATGGGATGGGGGATGAGGGGATGGGAGATGGGGGCGAGATGGCGATGGGGGAGATGGGGATGTGGAATATGGGGATGTGGGATGGGGGATGTGGGATGGGGGATGTGGGGACGTTGGGCCATGGGGATGCTGGGCCATGGGGCGCTGGGCTCTCAGGGTGAGCGGGGCCAGGCTGGGGCCAAGGGAAGCTCCGGGGCAGCGGTGAGCGGGGGGTGCCCCATGGGGCCGTGGGGCCGGCCCTGCCCTCACCGTCCAGCTCGGGGCTGCAGGCGGATGTGGGGTCGGAGGCCAGCAGGGGCAGGGCCACGGCCACGAAGAGCAGGAGCAGGGAGCAGAGCTTGGACTGCTCCTCTGGGGAGGAACCAGCTGGGGGGGGACAGCGGGACCCCCATGGGGACATGGGGGGGACACGGGGGCGGCACCCCCCGGTGGCACCCAGTGGTACCCAGAGGTAGCCAGTGGCACCCAGTGATGCCCAGTGGCACCCAGTGATACCCAGTAGGACCCAGTGATACCCAGAGGTACTCAGAGGTACCCAGTGATGCCCAGAGGTACCCAGCAGCACCCATCAGCACCCAGTGGTACCCAGCAGTACCCAATGATGCCCAGTGATACGCAGTGGTACCCAGTGGTACCTATCGGCACCCAATGGTACCCAGTGGTACCCAGCGGCACCCAGTGATCGACAGCAGTACTCAGTGGTCCCCAGTGGCACCCAGCAGTACCCAGTGATACCCAGCAGTACCCAGCAGCACACAGCAGCACCCAATGATACCAAGCAGCACCCAGTGGCACCCAGCAGTACCCAATGATACCCAGCAGTACCCATCAGCACCCAGTGGTACCCAGCAGCACCCAGTGGTACCCAGCAGTGCCCAGGGATACCCATCAGAAACCAGTGGTACCCAGTGATACCCACCAGCCCACAATGGTACCCAGCAGCCCCCAGCAGCACCCAGCAGCACCCAGCAGCCCCCAGCAGCACCCAGCAGCACCCATCAGTACCGGTCTCTCTGCCAGCGAGGACATTGACCAGCGCGGGGTCCACCTCGCACGGGATGCCCGCAGCCGAGGCCAGCTCGAAGATGCTCAGGGTGACCTGAGGGGACAAAGGGGACGTGGGGGTCAGGGCTGGGGACCCAGCCATATCCCCATCCCATCCCCATCCCCATCCCCATATTCGTCCCCATCCCCATCCTCATCCCCATCCCCATATTTGTTCCCAACCCCATATTCATCCCCATCCCCTCCCCATCCCATCCCCATCCCATCCCCATCCCATCCCCATCCCCATCCCCATCCCCATCCCCATCCCCATCCCCTCCCCATCCCATCCCCATCCCCATCCCGTCCCCATCCCCATTATCCATCTCCATCCCCATTTCCATCCCATCCCATCCCATCCCCATCTCCATCCCCATCCCATCCCCATCCCCATCCCCATCCCCATCCCCATCCCCATCCCCCCCATCCCCATCCTCATCCCCATCCCTATCCCCATCCCATCCCCATCCCCATCCCATCCCCATCCCCATCCCCCTACTGATCTGCATCCCATCCCCACCCCACCCCATCCCCACCCCATCCCCATCCCATCCCCATCCCCATCCCATCCCCATCCCACCCCCTCCCACCCCACCCCATCCCCTCCCCATCCCACCTGGATGTCGGTCTCTGGGGTCACAGTATCCATCAGGCTCTCAATGGGGCCCATCAGGAAGGGGCAGTGGTGGGACAGGACCTGCGGAGGGAAGGGGGATGCTCCATAGGGTGCAGGGTCCCATGGGTGGTGTTGCCATGGGTGAGGGCTCCATCACTGGAGGTCCCATGGGTGTGGGTCTCATGGTTG
The DNA here is from genome assembly GCF_028554395.1 of Pezoporus wallicus. Taxonomy (NCBI): domain Eukaryota; kingdom Metazoa; phylum Chordata; class Aves; order Psittaciformes; family Psittacidae; genus Pezoporus; species Pezoporus wallicus. Next base: position 22,039 of record NW_026637779.1, on the reverse strand, counting down.
AGGTCCTGTAGATTGGGGGTCCCTTGGGTTGGGGGCTCCATGGGCTGGGGATCCCATAGTTGAGGTCCTATGGGTTGGGTATCCCATGGGTTGGGGGTCCCATGGTTGAGTTCCTATGGGTTGGGTATCCCATGGGTTGGGGGTCCCATGGGTTGGGGGTCCCATGGGTTGGGGGTCCCATGGTTGAGTTCCTATGGGTTGGGTATCCCATGGGTTGGGGGTCCCATGTGTTGGGGGTCCCATGGGTTGGGCATCCCATGGTTGAGGTCCTATGGGTTGGGGGTCCCATGGTTGAGGCAACCATAGTTGAGGATCCCATTGTTGGGGGTCCCGTGGTTGAGGCACCCATAGAGTGGGGCTCCCATGGGGTGGGGGTCCCATTGTTGGGGGTCCCATGGTTGAGGCACCCAGAGTTGGAGGTCCCATGGGGTGGGGAACCCATTGTTGGGGGTCCCATGGTTGAGGCACCCATAGCCGGGGGTGCCATGGGGTGGGGATCCCATGGGTGGGGGGCACCCACCTCCCGCAGGCCCTGCTGGGCCAGGGCGCGGAAGCTCAGGATCTCGCCGATGATGATCATGCGCTTCAGGACGTTCTCGGCCGCTGCAGGACACGCGTGTACACGTATGTACATGTATGTACATGTATGAACACGTACGTACACGTATGTACATGAATGAACACGTATGTACAGGTATGAACACGTATGAACACGTATGTACATGTATAAACACGTATGTACACACACACATGCACACACATGTACACGTACACACACACGTACACACATGTACACGTACACACACACATGTACACACACACATGTACACACATGTACATGTACACACACACACGTACACACACACATGTACACACACATGTACACACACATGTACACAAACACACACACATGTACACACGTAAATGCACACACACATGTACACGCACACACATGTACACACACACATGTAAATGCACAAACATGTACACGCACACACATGTACACGTACACACATGTACACACACACACACATGTACACACATGTGCACACACACACATGTACACACATGTGCACACACACACACATGTACACACATGTGCACACACACACATGTACACACACACACATGTACACGTACACACACACACATGTACACGTACACGCACACACATGTACACGTACACACATGTACACGTACACACACACACATGTACACGTACACACACACACACACACATGTACACACACACACATGTACACGTACACACACACACATGTACACGTACACACACACACATGTACACGTACACGCACACACATGTACACGTACACGCACACACATGTACACGTACACACACACACATGTACACGTACACACACACACATGTACACACACACACACACACACGTACACACACACACACACACGTACACGTACACGCACACACATGTACACGTACACGCACACACATGTACACGTACACACACACATGTACACGTACACGCACACACATGTACACGTACACACATGTACACGTACACACACACATGTACACACACACACGTACACGTACACACATGTACACACACACACACATGTACACGTACACACACACACATGTACACGTACACGCACACACATGTACACACACACACACACACACACATGTACACACACACACACACACACACACACACACACACATGTACACACACACACACACATGTACACGTACACACACACACATGTACACACACACACACACACACGCACACACATGTACACACACACACACACATGTACACGTACACGCACACACATGTACACACACACACACATGTACACGTACACGCACACATGTACACGTACACACACACACACGTACACGTACACGCACACACATGTACACGTACACACACACACATGTACACGCACACACACATGTACACGTACACACACACACATGTACACGTACACACACACACATGTACACGTCTCACATGTGAGCCGCGGCAGCAGGGCCCCCAGGTCCCCGGGCCGGCGGCAGCGGGCGCGCAGCTGCAGCAGCACGTCCATGTTCTGGGCCACCAGTTTCTGCGGGCACAGCGGGGGCCGTGGCACCGCGCCGCTCCCGCCGCCCCTCCGGAGCCGGCCCCGGCCCCGGCGGCGGGACCCAGCCCCACCTGGAGCTCGGAGAGCTGCGAGCCCACGTGCCACAGCAGGTTGGCGCTCAGGAACTGCATCCCGTAGGGACCCAGGAGCTCGGCGAGGGCCCGCATCTCTGGGGGGGGGACACGGACAAGGATGGATGGGAATGGGTGCAGGAAAGGGGACAGTAATGGATGGGGATGGATGGGGATGGGATGGGGATGGGATGGGGATGGGGATGGGATGGGGATGGGATGGGGATGGGGATGGGGATGGGGATGGAAAGGATGGAGATGGGGATGGGGATGGGGATGGGGATGGGGATGGATGGGGATGGGGTGGGATGGGGATGGGTGGGGATGGGGATGGATGGGGATGGGGATGGGGATGGATGGGGATGGGGATGGGGATGGGGATGGGGATGGGGATGGATGGGGATGGGGATGGGGATGGATGGGGATGGGGATGGGGATGGGGATGGGGTGGGATGGGGATGGATGGGGATGGGGATGGATGGGGATGGGGGGGGATGGGGATGGGGATGGATGGGGATGGGGATGGGGATGGATGGGGATGGGGATGGGGATGGGGATGGGGATGGGGATGGAGGGGGATGGATGGGGATGGGGATGGGGATGGGGATGGGGATGGATGGGGATGGATGGGGATGGGGATGGGGATGGGGATGGGGATGGATGGGGATGGATGGGGATGGGGATGGGGATGGGGATGGATGGGGATGGATGGGGACAATGGGGCCAGGGATGGATGGAACAAGGATGGGGAGATCACCGCGCATCCATGGGGCGATGCCCCCCCCCCATCCCCGCACCGGTCACATCCGAGAACTCGGCAGGGTCGAAGCCGGGGTCCCCCCGGCCCTGCCCCACGGTGAACGCCTGCATGGAGGGGGCCAGGAGCACGGCGCCGGTGCTGGCCTGGCGCAGCAGAGCCTCCAGGTACCTGCAAGGGGGGTGCGGAATTCCACAAGGAATGGGGCAGGACCCACAGGCATGGGGCAGGACCCACAGACATGGGGCAGGACCCACAGACATGGGGCAGGACCCACAGGCATGGAGCAGGACCCACAGACATGGGGCAGGACCCACAGACATGGGGCAGGACCCACAAGGAATGGGGCAGGACCCACAGACATGGGGCAGGACCCACAGACATGGGGCAGGACCCACAGACATGGGGCAGGACCCACAGACATGGGGCAGGACCCACAGGGCATGGGGCAGGACCCACAGACATGGGGCAGGACCCACAAGGAATGGGGCAGGACCCACAGGCATGGGGCAGGACGCACAAGGAATGGGGCAGGACCCACAGACATGGGGCAGGACCCACAGGCATGGGGCAGGACCCACAAGGAATGGGGCAGGACCCACAGACATGGGGCAGGACCCACAGACATGGGGCAGGACCCACAGGCATGGAGCAGGACCCACAGACATGGGGCAGGACCCACAGACATGGGGCAGGACCCACAAGGAATGGGGCAGGACCCACAGACATGGGGCAGGACCCACAAGGAATGGGGCAGGACCCACAGACATGGGGCAGGACCCACAGACATGGGGCAGGACCCACAGGGCATGGGGCAGGACCCACAGACATGGGGCAGGACCCACAGGCATGGGGCAGGACCCACAAGGAATGGGGCAGGACCCACAGACATGGGGCAGGACCCACAGACATGGGGCAGGACCCACAGGCATGGGGCAGGACCCACAGACATGGGGCAGGACCCACAGGACATGGGGCAGGACCCACAGGCATGGGGCAGGACCCACAGGCATGGGGCAGGACCCACAAGGAATGGGGCAGGACCCACAGACATGGGGCAGGACCCACAGACATGGGGCAGGACCCACAGGACATGGGGCAGGACCCACAGGCATGGGGCAGGACCCACAGACATGGGGCAGGACCCACAGGCATGGGGCAGGACCCACAGGCATGGAGCAGGACCCACAGGCATGGGGCAGGACCCACAGACATGGGGCAGGACCCACAGGCATGGGGCAGGACCCACAGACATGGGGCAGGACCCACAGGCATGGGGCAGGACCCACAGACATGGGGCAGGACCCACAAGGAATGGGGCAGGACCCACAGAACTGGGGCAGGACCCACAGCAATGGGGCAGGACCCACCGGCATGGGGGAGGTCCCACAGACATGGGGCAGGACCCACAGGACATGGGGCAGGACCCACAGACATGGGGCAGGACCCACAAGGAATGGGGCAGGACCCACAGACATGGGGCAGGACCCACAGGCATGGGGCAGGACCCACAGACATGGGGCAGGACCCACAGACATGGGGCAGGACCCACAAGGAATGGGGCAGGACCCACAGACATGGGGCAGGACCCACAGACATGGGGCAGGACCCACAGGGCATGGGGCAGGACCCACAGACATGGGGCAGGACCCACAGGCATGGGGCAGGACCCACAAGGAATGGGGCAGGACCCACAGACATGGGGCAGGACCCACAGGCATGGGGCAGGACCCACAAGGAATGGGGCAGGACCCACAGACAGGGGGCAGGACCCACAGGCATGGGGCAGGACCCACAGACATGGGGCAGGACCCACAGCCCTGGGGCAGGCCCCACATGACATGGGGCAGGACCCACAGACATGGAGCAGGACCCACAGGCATGGGGCAGGACCCACAGGCATGGGGCAGGACCCACAAGGAATGGGGCAGGACCCACAGACATGGGGCAGGACCCACAGGCATGGGGCAGGACCCACAGACATGGGGCAGGACCCACAGGACATGGGGCAGGACCCACAGACATGGAGCAGGACCCACAGGCATGGGGCAGGACCCACAGGCATGGGGCAGGACCCACAGGCATGGGGCAGGACCCACAGACATGGGGCAGGACCCACAGGACATGGGGCAGGACCCACAGACATGGGGCAGGACCCACAGGCATGGGGCAGGACCCACAGACATGGGGCAGGACCCACAGGACATGGGGCAGGACCCACAGACATGGAGCAGGACCCACAGGCATGGGGCAGGACCCACAGGCATGGGGCAGGACCCACAGGCATGGGGCAGGACCCACAGACATGGGGCAGGACCCACCAGTTGGTGTAGATGGAGGTGAGCGTGGGCTCGCCGGCCCCATCGCGGGGCTGCGTCTGCTGCAGGAGGACGCTGCGGATGAGGCGCCCCGGGTCCAAGCCCAGCGCCCGGCCCCACGTCTGGATGGAGCCCACGTAGGAGCGGAGCCCAGCCAGGACCTCCGAGGGCCGGGTCACAGCATGGGGGCTCTGGTTGTAGCCTGCCAGGGCCACGATGGCTCTGTGGGGATGGGATGGGGATGGGGATGGGTGGGGATGGGGTGGGGATGGGGATGGGGATGGGGATGGGGATGGGGATGGGAATGGGGATGGGGATGGGATGGGGATGGGGATGGGGTGGGGATGGGGATGGGGATGGGGATGGGGTGGGGATGGGGATGGGGATGGGGATGGGGTGGGGATGGGGATGGGGATGGGGATGGGGATGGGGATGGGGATGGGGATGGGGATGGGGATGGGTGGGGATGGGGATGCCCAAGGGCCGCAGTTGGGGTCCCCCCCCGGCCATGGTTGGGTCCCCACCGGCTGAGCCGGGTCTCCAGGTGCCGGCCCAGGTACTCCCCCGGGGTCACCGTGTGCTCGAAGACGCTGAAGGCGGGCGCGTGGCCGAAGCTCCGGGACAGCTCGGACAGGGCCTGGTGCAGTTTGTCCAGGCTGGGGGGGGGGACAGGAGCCGTGGGGCACGGACAGCCCCATGGCACAGCCCCATGGCACAGCCCCATGGCACAGCCCCATGGCACAGCCCCATGGCACAGCCCATGGCACAGCCCCATGGCACAGCCCCATGGGCACAGCCCCATGGCACAGCCCCATGGCACAGCCCCATGGCACAGCCCCATGACACAGCCCCATGGCACAGCCCCATGGTGCAGCCCCATGGCACAGCCCCATGGCACAGCCCCCTGGCACAGCCCCATGGGCACAGCCCCATGGCACAGCCCCATGACACAGCCCCATGGGCACAGCCCCATGGCACAGCCCCATGGGCACCGCAGGGCCTCACGGCACCAAGCGGTCATCCCCAATGTCTGGTACCCACCATCCCCTCTCCATCCCCAATGTCTGGTACCCATCAGCTCCTCTCCATCCCCAATGTCTGGTACCCACCATCCCCTCTCCATCCCCAATGTCTGGTACCCACCATCCCCTCTCCATCCCCAGTGCCTGGTACCCACCATCCCCTCTCCATCCCCAATGTCTGGTACCCACCATCCCCTCTCCATCCCCTCTCCATCCCCTCTCCATCCCCTCTCCATCCTCTCTCCATCCCCTCTCCATCCCCTCTCCATCCCCTCTCCATCCTCTCTCCATCCCCTCTCCATCCCCTCTCCATCCCCTCTCCATCCCCTCTCCATCCCCTCTCCATCCTCTCTCCATCCCCTCTCCATCCCCTCTCCATCCTCTCTCCATCCCCTCTCCATCCCCTCTCCATCCCCTCTCCATCCTCTCTCCATATGCTCTCACTCGTCTCTCCATCCCCTCTCCATCCCCTCTCCATCCTCTCTCCATCCCCTCTCCATCCCCTCTCCATCCTCTCCATCCCCTCTCCATCCCCTCTCCATCCCCTTTCCATCCCTGGTGCCTGGTACCCACCATCCTCTCTCCATCCCCTCTCCATCCCCTCTCCATCCCCTCTCCATCCCCTCTCCATCCCCTCTCCATCCTCTCTCCATCCCCTCTCCATCCCCTCTCCATCCCCTTTCCATCCCTGGTGCCTGGTACCCACCATCCCCTCTCCATCCCCTCCATCCCCTCTCCATCCCCTCCACCCCTCCCTTGCCCCCCCGCTGCCCCTCACTTGGTGCTCAGGCTCCGGTCCCTCCTCTGGCTCTCAGCCCCGGGTTTCTCCCTCTCGCTCTCCCCTTTCTTGGCTCCTTGCTTGAGGCTCTGCTTGCCCCGGGCCTTGCTGAGGGTGGAGGCGCAGTGCTTGGGCAGCAGCTGGGGGATGTGGGGCAGGGTTACAGAGGGCAGACCCCAAACAGGACCTCCAGGTCCTGCCCCCTTCCCACCCATCGCTATCGCCATGGGGAGCACGGGGCTCCAAGAGGATGCAAGGATGGGGAGAGGGATGGGGAGAGAACAGGGATAAGGATGGGGATGGATGGGGACAGGGATGGATGGGGACAAGGATGGGAATGGGGATAAGGACAGGGACAAGGATGGATGGAGACAAGAATAGGGATAAGGATGGATGGGGACAGGGATGGATGGGAACAAGATGGGGACAAGGATGGATGGGGGAGAGAACAGGGATAAGGATGGGGATGGATGGGGACAAGGAGATGGGGACAGGGATGGATGGGGACAAGGATGGGAATGGGGATAAGGACAGGGACAAGGATGGATGGGAACAAGAACAGAGATAAGGATGGATGGGGACAAGGATGGGAATGGGGATAAGGACAGGGACAAGGATGGATGGAGACAAGAATAGGGATAAGGATGGATGGGGACAGGGATGGATGGGAACAAGATGGGGACAAGGATGGATGGGGGAGAGAATAGGGATAAGGATGGGGATGGGGATGGATGGGGACAAGGAGATGGGGAAGAGGATGGGGACAAGGATGGGAATGGGGATAAGGACAGGGACAAGGATGGATGGAGACAAGAATAGGGATAAGGATGGATGGGGACAGGGATGGATGGGGACAAGATGGGGACAAGGATGGATGGGGGAGAGAACAGGGATAAGGATGGGGATGGATGGGGACAAGGAGATGGGGACAGGGATGGATGGGGACAAGGATGGGAATGGGGATAAGGACAGGGACAAGGATGGATGGGAACAAGAACAGAGATAAGGATGGATGGGGACAAGGATGGGAATGGGGATAAGGACAGGGACAAGGATGGATGGAGACAAGAATAGGGATAAGGATGGATGGGGACAGGGATGGATGGGAACAAGATGGGGACAAGGATGGATGGGGGAGAGAACAGGGATAAGGATGGGGATGGATGGGGACAAGGAGATGGGGACAGGGATGGATGGGGACAAGGATGGGAATGGGGATAAGGACAGGGACAAGGATGGATGGGAACAAGAACAGAGATAAGGATGGATGGGGACAAGGATGGGAATGGGGATAAGGACAGGGACAAGGATGGATGGAGACAAGGATAGGGATAAGGATGGATGGGGACAGGGATGGATGGGAACAAGATGGGGACAAGGATGGATGGGGGAGAGAACAGGGATAAGGATGGGGATGGATGGGGACAAGGAGATGGGGACAGGGATGGATGGGGACAAGGATGGGAATGGGGATAAGGACAGGGACAAGGATGGATGGGAACAAGAACAGAGATAAGGATGGATGGGGACAAGGATGGGAATGGGGATAAGGACAGGGACAAGGATGGATGGAGACAAGAATAGGGATAAGGATGGATGGGGACAGGGATGGATGGGAACAAGATGGGGACAAGGATGGATGGGGGAGAGAATAGGGATAAGGATGGGGATGGGGATGGATGGGGACAAGGAGATGGGGAAGAGGATGGGGACAAGGATGGGAATGGGGATAAGGACAGGGACAAGGATGGATGGAGACAAGAATAGGGATAAGGATGGATGGGGACAGGGATGGATGGGGACAAGATGGGGACAAGGATGGATGGGGGAGAGAACAGGGATAAGGATGGGGATGGATGGGGACAAGGAGATGGGGACAGGGATGGATGGGGACAAGGATGGGAATGGGGATAAGGACAGGGACAAGGATGGATGGGAACAAGAACAGAGATAAGGATGGATGGGGACAAGGATGGGAATGGGGATAAGGACAGGGACAAGGATGGATGGAGACAAGAATAGGGATAAGGATGGATGGGGACAGGGATGGATGGGAACAAGATGGGGACAAGGATGGATGGGGAGAGAACAGGGATAAGGATGGGGATGGATGGGGACAAGGAGATGGGGACAGGGATGGATGGGGACAAGGATGGGAATGGGGATAAGGACAGGGACAAGGATGGATGGGAACAAGAACAGAGATAAGGATGGATGGGGACAAGGATGGGAATGGGGATAAGGACAGGGACAAGGATGGATGGAGACAAGAATAGGGATAAAGATGGATGGGGACAGGGATGGATGGGAACAAGATGGGGACAAGGATGGATGGGGGAGAGAACAGGGATAAGGATGGGGATGGATGGGGACAAGGAGATGGGGACAGGGATGGATGGGGACAAGGATGGGAATGGGGATAAGGACAGGGACAAGGATGGATGGGAACAAGAACAGAGATAAGGATGGATGGGGACAAGGATGGGAATGGGGATAAGGACAGGGACAAGGATGGATGGAGACAAGAATAGGGATAAGGATGGATGGGGACAGGGATGGATGGGAACAAGATGGGGACAAGGATGGATGGGGGAGAGAATAGGGATAAGGATGGGGATGGGGATGGATGGGGACAAGGAGATGGGGAAGAGGATGGGGACAAGGATGGGAATGGGGATAAGGACAGGGACAAGGATGGATGGAGACAAGAATAGGGATAAGGATGGATGGGGACAGGGATGGATGGGGACAAGATGGGGACAAGGATGGATGGGGAGAGAACAGGGATAAGGATGGGGATGGATGGGGACAAGGAGATGGGGACAGGGATGGATGGGGACAAGGATGGGAATGGGGATAAGGACAGGGACAAGGATGGATGGGAACAAGAACAGAGATAAGGATGGATGGGGACAAGGATGGGAATGGGGATAAGGACAGGGACAAGGATGGATGGAGACAAGAATAGGGATAAGGATGGATGGGGACAGGGATGGATGGGAACAAGATGGGGACAAGGATGGATGGGGGAGAGAACAGGGATAAGGATGGGGATGGATGGGGACAAGGAGATGGGGACAGGGATGGATGGGGACAAGGATGGGAATGGGGATAAGGACAGGGACAAGGATGGATGGGAACAAGAACAGAGATAAGGATGGATGGGGACAAGGATGGGAATGGGGATAAGGACAGGGACAAGGATGGATGGAGACAAGAATAGGGATAAGGATGGATGGGGACAGGGATGGATGGGAACAAGATGGGGACAAGGATGGATGGGGGAGAGAACAGGGATAAGATGGGGATGGATGGGGACAAGGAGATGGGGACAGGGATGGATGGGGACAAGGATGGGAATGGGGATAAGGACAGGGACAAGGATGGATGGGAACAAGAACAGAGATAAGGATGGATGGGGACAAGGATGGGAATGGGGATAAGGACAGGGACAAGGATGGATGGAGGACAAGGATGGATGGGGACAGGGATGGATGGGAACAAGATGGGGACAAGGATGGATGGGGGAGAGAACAGGGATAAGGATGGGGATGGATGGGGACAAGGAGATGGGGACAGGGATGGATGGGGACAAGGATGGGAATGGGGATAAGGACAGGGACAAGGATGGATGGGAACAAGAACAGAGATAAGGATGGATGGGGACAAGGATGGGAATGGGGATAAGGACAGGGACAAGGATGGATGGAGACAAGAATAGGGATAAGGATGGATGGGGACAGGGATGGATGGGAACAAGATGGGGACAAGGATGGATGGGAACAAGAACAGAGATAAGGATGGATGGGGACAAGGATGGGAATGGGGATAAGGACAGGGACAAGGATGGATGGAGACAAGAATAGGGATAAGGATGGATGGGGACAGGGATGGATCTGAACAAGATGGCGACAAGGATGGATGGGGGAGAGAACAGGGATAAGGATGGGGATGGATGGGGACAAGGAGATGGGGACAGGGATGGATGGGGACAAGGATGGGAATGGGGATAAGGACAGGGACAAGGATGGATGGGAACAAGAACAGAGATAAGGATGGATGGGGACAAGGATGGGAATGGGGATAAGGACAGGGACAAGGATGGATGGAGACAAGAATAGGGATAAGGATGGATGGGGACAGGGATGGATGGGAACAAGATGGGGACAAGGATGGATGGGGGAGAGAACAGGGATAAGGATGGGGATGGATGGGGACAAGGAGATGGGGACAGGGATGGATGGGGACAAGGATGGGAATGGGGATAAGGACAGGGACAAGGATGGATGGGAACAAGAACAGAGATAAGGATGGATGGGGACAAGGATGGGAATGGGGATAAGGACAGGGACAAGGATGGATGGAGACAAGAATAGGGATAAGGATGGATGGGGACAGGGATGGATGGGAACAAGATGGGGACAAGGATGGATGGGGGAGAGAACAGGGATAAGGATGGGGATGGATGGGGACAAGGAGATGGGGACAGGGATGGATGGGGACAAGGATGGGAATGGGGATAAGGACAGGGACAAGGATGGATGGGAACAAGAACAGAGATAAGGATGGATGGGGACAAGGATGGGAATGGGGATAAGGACAGGGACAAGGATGGATGGAGACAAGAATAGGGATAAGGATGGATGGGGACAGGGATGGATGGGAACAAGATGGGGACAAGGATGGATGGGGGAGAGAACAGGGATAAGGATGGGGATGGATGGGGACAAGGAGATGGGGACAGGGATGGATGGGGACAAGGATGGGAATGGGGATAAGGACAGGGACAAGGATGGATGGGGACAAGAACAGAGATAAGGATGGATGGGGACAGGGATGGGAATGGGGATAAGGACAGGGACAAGGATGGATGGAGACAAGAATAGGGATAAGGATGGATGGGGACAGGGATGGATGGGAACAAGATGGGGACAATGATGGATGGGGGAGAGAATAGGGATAAGGATGGGGATGGGGATGGATGGGGACAAGGAGATGGGGAAGAGGATGGGGACAAGGGCGGATGGGGACAAGGATGGGGACAAGGATGGGAATGGGGATAAGGACAGGGACAAGGATGGATGGAGACAAGAATAGGGATAAGGATGGATGGGGACAGGGATGGATGGGAACAAGAAAATGGGGACAAGGATGGATGGGGACAGGGATGGGAATGGGGATAAGGACAGGGACAAGGATGGATGGAGACAGGGATGGGGGCAAGGATGGAGACAAGGATTGATGGGGGCAAGAATAGGGATAAGGATGGATGGGAACAAGAGATGGGGATGAGGATGGGGACAAGAACAGGGACAAGGATGGATGGGGACAGGGATGGAGACTAAGATGGGGATGGGGGCAAGGATGGGGACAGGGATAGATGGGAACAAGAATGGGGACAGGGATGGATGGGGACAAGGATGAGAATGGGGATGAGGACAGGGACAAGGATGGATGGGGACAAGAATAGGGATAAGGATGGATGGGGATAGGGATGGAGACAAAGATGGGGATGGGGGAAGGATGGGGACAAGGATGGATGGGAACAAGAATGGGGACAGGGATGGATAGGGACAGGGATGGGGACAAGGATGGATGGGAACAAGGATGGGAACAAGGATGGGGACAAGGATGGGGACAAGGATGGATGGGAACAAGGATGGGGACAAGGATGGATGGGAACAAGGATGGGGACAAGGATGGGGACAAGGATGGATGGGAACAAGGATGGGGACAAGGATGGATGGGAACAAGGATGGATGGGGCCCAAACAGGAACAAGGATGGATGGGAACAAGGAGATGGGGATGGGGACAAGAACAGGGACAAGGATGGATGGGGACAAGAACAGGGACAAGGATGGATGGGGACAAGAACAGGGACAAGGATGGATGGGAACAAGGATGGGGACAGGGATGGATGGGGACAAGAGATGGGGATGGGGACAAGAACAGGGACAAGGATGGATGGGAACAAGAGATGGGGATGGGGACAAGAACAGGGACAAGGATGGATGGGAACAAGAGATGGGGATGTGGACAAGAACAGGGACAAGGATGGATGGGAACAAGAGATGGGGATGGGGACAAGAACAGGGACAAGGATGGATGGGAACAAGAGATGGGGATGGGGACAAGAACAGGGACAAGGATGGATGGGAACAAGAACAGGGACAAGGATGGATGGGGACAAGAGAACGCAGAGCCCCCAAAGGCCGTGGACACCCTGGAGCCCCGAGGAAGGGCTTGGCCGGAGCAGCTTTGGATGCCCCATCCCTGCCCCATAGAACAGGAGGAGCTTTGAGGCTCTTCCCAACACCCGGCCCCCGATCCCATGGTCCCGAAGGGCCCAGGGTGCCCCCAAGGGTGCTGCTGGCCCCACCTGCTCGCTGAGCCTGTGCTGCTCAGCACAAGCATCCAGGATGCAGGAGCTGGCCCGGCGAGCCATCTCCTCCAGGTACCTATTGCACATCCCTAGGGCTGCTGCCTTCAGGTGGGGATACTGCAATGGCAGAGGTATGGGTCCAGAGTGGGATGTGGGTCCGGACACCCCCCCCTCCCCCCATAGCATCCCCATGGGCAGGATCCCACCTCCTCGGGGCACATGGGGTGGAGGCAGTGGGAGAAGTGGCTGCAGAGCAAGGGGAAGGCGATGCTGTAGCGGAGCATCGAGGGCTCCTCCAGGGTGGACAGGAACATCTTCTCCATGGGGCGAGGAAAGAAGCTGCAAAGGGGGGGAAGGAATGGGGTGGGAATGGGGTGGGAGATGGGGCAGGGATGGGGGGGAATGGGGTGGGAGATGGGGCAGGAATGGGGTGGGAATGGGGTGGGAGATGGGGCAGGGATGGGGTGGGAATGGGGTGGGAGATGGGGCAGGAATGGGGTGGGAGATGGGGCAAGAATGGGGTAGAAATGGGACAGGAGATGGGGCGGGAATGGGGTGGGAATGGGGCAGGAGATGGGGCAGGAACAGGGCAAGAGAAGGGGCAGAAAAGGGGCAGGAATGGGGCAGGAGATGGAGCAGGAATGGGGCAGGAGATGAAGCAGGAATGGGGCAGGAGATGGAGCAGGAATGGGGCAGGAACGGGGCAGGAATGGGTCAGGAATGGGTCAGGAATGGGACAGGAATGGGGCAGGAATGGGGCAGGAATGGGGCAGGAACGGGTCAGGAATGGGGCAGGAATGGGGCGGGTCAGGAATGGGGCAGGAATGGGGCAGGAACGGGGCAGGAATGGGTCAGGAATGGGTCAGGAACGGGACAGGAATGGGGCAGGAACGGGACAGGAACGGGGCAGGAATGGGTCAGGAATGGGTCAGGAATGGGGCAGGAATGGGGCAGGAACGGGGCAGGAACGGGGCAGGAATGGGTCAGGAATGGGGCGGGAATGGGGCGGGAGTGGGGCAGGAATGGGGCAGGAAAGGGTCAGGAATGGGGCAGGAATGGGACAGGAATGGGTCAGGAATGGGGCAGGAATGGGTCAGGAATGGGACAGGAATGGGTCAGGAATGGGACAGGAACGGGGCAGGAATGGGGCAGGAATGGGTCAGGAATGGGGCAGGAATGGGTCAGGAATGGGACAGGAACGGGGCAGGAATGGGGCAGGAATGGGTCAGGAATGGGGCAGGAATGGGTCAGGAATGGGTCAGGAATGGGGCAGGAATGGGTCAGGAAGGGGTCAGGAATGGGACAGGAACGGGGCAGGAATGGGGCAGGAATGGGGCAGGAATGGGTCAGGAATGGGACAGGAATGGGTCAGGAATGGGTCAGGAATGGGTCAGGAATGGGGCAGGAATGGGTCAGGAACGGGGCAGGTATGGGGCAGGAATGGGTCAGGAATGGGGCAGGAATGGGGCAGGAATGGGACAGGAATGGGTCAGGAATGGGGCAGGAATGGGTCAGGAATGGGGCAGGAACGGGGCAGGAACGGGTCAGGAATGGGTCAGGAATGGGACAGGAATGGGTCAGGAACGGGTCAGGAACGGGACAGGAATGGGTCAGGAACGGGGCAGGAACGGGTCAGGAATGGGACAGGAATGGGTCAGGAATGGGTCAGGAATGGGGCAGGAACGGGGCAGGAATGGGGCAGGAACGGGGCAGGAATGGGGCAGGAATGGGTCAGGAACGGGACAGGAACGGGGCAGGAATGGGGCAGGAATGGGTCAGGAACGGGTCAGGAATGGGGCAGGAATGGGGCAGGAATGGGTCAGGAATGGGGCAGGAATGGGTCAGGAATGGGACAGGAACGGGGCAGGAATGGGTCAGGAATGGGGCAGGAATGGGTCAGGAATGGGACAGGAACGGGGCAGGAACGGGGCAGGAATGGGTCAGGAATGGGGCAGGAATGGGTCAGGAATGGGTCAGGAACGGGTCAGGAATGGGGCAGGAATGGGGCAGGAATGGGGCAGGAATGGGTCAGGAATGGGTCAGGAACGGGTCAGGAACGGGTCAGGAATGGGTCAGGAATGGGGCAGGAATGGGGCAGGAATGGGGCAGGAATGGGTCAGGAATGGGTCAGGAACGGGTCAGGAACGGGTCAGGAATGGGGCAGGAACGGGTCAGGAATGGGTCAGGAACGGGTCAGGAACGGGTCAGGAATGGGGCAGGAATGGGTCAGGAAT
This sequence comes from Pezoporus wallicus, assembly GCF_028554395.1. Taxonomy (NCBI): domain Eukaryota; kingdom Metazoa; phylum Chordata; class Aves; order Psittaciformes; family Psittacidae; genus Pezoporus; species Pezoporus wallicus. Next base: position 6,361 of record NW_026637779.1, on the reverse strand, counting down.
GGGTCAGGAATGGGACAGGAATGGGGCAGGAACGGGTCAGGAACGGGTCAGGAATGGGGCAGGAACGGGTCAGGAATGGGTCAGGAACGGGTCAGGAATGGGTCAGGAATGGGGCAGGAATGGGTCAGGAATGGGTCAGGAATGGGTCAGGAATGGGGCAGGAATGGGGCAGGAATGGGGCAGGAACGGGGCAGGAACGGGTCAGGAATGGGACAGGAATGGGGCAGGAATGGGGCAGGAATGGGGCAGGAACGGGGCAGGAATGGGACAGGAATGGGTCAGGAATGGGGCAGGAACGGGGCAGGAACGGGTCAGGAATGGGACAGGAATGGGGCAGGAATGGGGCAGGAATGGGGCAGGAACGGGGCAGGAATGGGTCAGGAATGGGGCAGGAATGGGGCAGGAATGGGGCAGGAACGGGACAGGAACGGGTCAGGAATGGGTCAGGAATGGGGCAGGAATGGGGCAGGAATGGGGCAGGAGCTGAGGTCAGGAATGGGGCAGGAATGGGGCAGGAATGGGGCAGGAATGGGACAGGAACGGGTCAGGAATGGGTCAGGAATGGGGCAGGAATGGGGCAGGAATGGGGCAGGAACGGGTCAGGAATGGGACAGGAACGGGGCAGGAATGGGGCAGGAATGGGTCAGGAATGGGTCAGGAATGGGTCAGGAATGGGGCAGGAATGGGGCAGGAATGGGGCAGGAACGGGTCAGGAATGGGGCAGGAACGGGTCAGGAATGGGGCAGGAATGGGGCAGGAATGGGTCAGGAACGGGGCAGGAATGGGGCAGGAATGGGTCAGGAACGGGGCAGGAATGGGGCAGGAATGGGTCAGGAATGGGGCAGGAACGGGTCAGGAATGGGGCAGGAACGGGTCAGGAATGGGGCAGGAATGGGGCAGGAACGGGGCAGGAATGGGTCAGGAACGGGGCAGGAACGGGTCAGGAATGGGTCAGGAATGGGGCAGGAATGGGGCAGGAATGGGGCAGGAATGGGTCAGGAATGGGTCAGGAACGGGTCAGGAACGGGTCAGGAATGGGTCAGGAATGGGGCAGGAATGGGGCAGGAATGGGGCAGGAATGGGTCAGGAATGGGTCAGGAACGGGTCAGGAACGGGTCAGGAATGGGGCAGGAACGGGTCAGGAATGGGTCAGGAACGGGTCAGGAACGGGTCAGGAATGGGGCAGGAATGGGTCAGGAATGGGTCAGGAATGGGACAGGAATGGGGCAGGAACGGGTCAGGAACGGGTCAGGAATGGGGCAGGAACGGGTCAGGAATGGGGCAGGAAAGGGGCAGGAACGGGTCAGGAATGGGTCAGGAAAGGGGCAGGAAAGGGTCAGGAATGGGTCAGGAATGGGGCAGGAATGGGGCAGGAATGGGGCTGGAAGGGGGCAGGAACGGGTCAGGAATGGGACAGGAATGGGGCAGGAATGGGGCAGGAATGGGGCAGGAACGGGGCAGGAATGGGACAGGAATGGGTCAGGAATGGGGCAGGAACGGGGCAGGAACGGGTCAGGAATGGGACAGGAATGGGTCAGGAATGGGGCAGGAATGGGGCAGGAACGGGGCAGGAATGGGACAGGAATGGGTCAGGAATGGGTCAGGAACGGGGCAGGAACGGGTCAGGAATGGGACAGGAATGGGTCAGGAATGGGTCAGGAATGGGGCAGGAACGGGGCAGGAATGGGGCAGGAATGGGTCAGGAATGGGGCAGGAATGGGGCAGGAATGGGGCAGGAACGGGACAGGAACGGGTCAGGAATGGGTCAGGAATGGGGCAGGAATGGGGCAGGAATGGGGCAGGAACGGGTCAGGAATGGGGCAGGAATGGGGCAGGAATGGGGCAGGAATGGGACAGGAACGGGTCAGGAATGGGTCAGGAATGGGGCAGGAATGGGGCAGGAATGGGGCAGGAACGGGTCAGGAATGGGACAGGAACGGGGCAGGAATGGGGCAGGAATGGGTCAGGAATGGGTCAGGAATGGGTCAGGAATGGGGCAGGAATGGGGCAGGAATGGGGCAGGAACGGGTCAGGAATGGGGCAGGAACGGGCTCACGACTGCGGCACGAATGGGGCAGGAATGGGTCAGGAACGGGGCAGGAATGGGGCAGGAATGGGTCAGGAACGGGGCAGGACTGGGGCAGGAATGGGTCAGGAATGGGGCAGGAACGGGTCAGGAATGGGGCAGGAACGGGTCAGGAATGGGGCAGGAATGGGGCAGGAACGGGGCAGGAATGGGTCAGGAATGGGTCAGGAACGGGACAGGAATTGGGCAGGAACGGGACAGGAACGGGGCAGGAATGGGTCAGGAATGGGGCAGGAATGGGGCAGGAATGGGTCAGGAATGGGACAGGAATGGGTCAGGAACGGGTCAGGAACGGGGCAGGAATGGGGCAGGAACGGGGCAGGAACGGGGCAGGAATGGGTCAGGAATGGGGCAGGAATGGGGCAGAAATGGGGCAGGAGCTGGGATCTGTCACCCCGTGCCCCCGTTCCCCATCACTCTCCCCATGGCGCCCTCCCTCTCCCCTGGGTACCACCCGCATCCCGCCCCCCGCGGGCCCCATCCATGGGGCAGGAGGCGGTGGGGCCCCATCCATGGGGCAGGAGGCGGTGGGGCCCCATCCATGGGGCAGGAGGCGGTGGGGCCCCATCCATGGGGCAGGAGGCGGTGCGGCCCCCACCCCACCCCCGCTATGGGGCTCACCAGAGGTCGGAGAGGTCGGAGACCTCGTCCAGGAGCTGGGGCAGGGAGTCCAGGAGCTTGGTGCGGAACACGATGGGGTTCATGGCCCGAGCCACGGCCGCAACGCAGCCCCGCGGCACCGCGGCCCCCGCAACGCTCGTGTAGGCCTGGGGGAGAGGGACATGGGGTGGGATGGGGATGGGGTGGGGGTGGGATGGGACAAGGATGGGGATGGGGAGAGAGGAAGGGGATGGGATAGGGTTGGGGTGGGGATGGGGATGGGAACAAGGATGGGGATGGGGTGGGGATGGGACAAGGAGAGGGACACGGATGGGGAGAGGAAGGGGATGGGAACAAGGATGGGGATGGGGTGGGGATGGGACAAGGAGAGGGACACGGATGGGGAGAGGAAGGGGATGGGGATGCAGATGGGGCAAGGATGGGGATTGCAATGGGGATGGGAACAAGGATGGGGGTGGGAATGGGAACGGGGATGGGACAAGGATGGAGATTGGGATGGGGACAGGGACAAGGAGAGGGAAAGGGATGGGGATATGGATGGAATCAAGGATGGGGATGGGATCAAGGATGGGGATGGGATCAAGGATGGGGATGGGATCAAGGATGGGGATGGGAACAAGGATGGGGATGGGGATGGGGACAGGGATGGGGATGGGATCAAGGATGGGGATGGGATCAAGGATGGGGATGGGATCAAGGATGGGGATGGGATCAAGGATGGGGATGGGGATGGGATCAAGGATGGGGATGGGATCAAGGATGGGGATGGGATCAAGGATGGGGATGGGGATGGGATCAAGGATGGGGATGGGATCAAGGATGGGGATGGGAGCAAGGATGGGGATGGGATCAAGGATGGGGATGGGGATGGGATCAAGGATGGGGATGGGATCAAGGATGGGGATGGGATCAAGGATGGGGATGGGATCAAGGATGGGGATGGGGATGGGATCAAGGATGGGGATGGGATCAAGGATGGGGATGGGATCAAGGATGGGGATGGGATCAAGGATGGGGATGGGATCAAGGATGGGGATGGGATCAAGGATGGGGACGGGATCAAGGATGGGGATGGGATCAAGGATGGGGATGGGAACAAGGATGGGGATGGGATGGGATCAAGGATGGGGATGGGGATGGGATCATGGATGGGGATGGGATCAAGGATGGGGATGGGATCAAGGATGGGGATGGGGATGGGATCAAGGATGGGGATGGGATCAAGGATGGGGATGGGATCAAGGATGGGGACGGGATCAAGGATGGGGATGGGATCAAGGATGGGGATGGGATCAAGGATGGGGATGGGAACAAGGATGGGGATGGGAACAAGGATGGGGATGGGATCAAGGATGGGGATGGGATCAAGGATGGGGATGGGGATGGGATCAAGGATGGGGATGGGATCAAGGATGGGGATGGGATCAAGGATGGGGATGGGGCCAGGGCCAAGGAGAGGGCCGGGGCCAGCACCTGGAGCCGGAACCAATCCAGGCGGAGCGCGGTGAAGTCAAAGTGCTCCTGGTCATCGACTGGGGGGAAACGGGGGGACATCAGGGCCCAGGCAGGGCTGGGGGGGCATCGGTCCGGGGGGCACAATGGGGTCCATATGGGGCACAATGGGGTCCATATGGGGGCACAATGGGGTCCATATGGGGGCACAATGGGGTCCATATGGGGGGCACAATGGGGTCCATATGGAGGGCACAATGGGGTCCATATGGGGCACAATGGGGTCCATATGGGGGGCACAATGGGGTCCATATGGGGCACAATGGGGTCCATATGGGGCACAATGGGGTCCATATGGGGGCACAATGGGGTCCATATGGGGGCACAATGGGGTCCATATGGGGCACAATGGGGTCCATATGGGGGCACAGTGGGGTCCATATGGGGGCACAATGGGGTCCATATGGGGGCACAATGGGGTCCATATGGGGGCACAATGGGGTCCATATGGGGCACAATGGGGTCCATATGGGGCACAATGGGGTCCATATGGGGGCACAATGGGGTCCATATGGGGCACAATGGGGTCCATATGGGGCACAGTGGGGTCCATATGGGGGCACAATGGGGTCCATATGGGGCACAGTGGGGTCCATATGGGGCACAATGGGGTCCATATGGGGGCACAATGGGGTCCATATGGGGCACAATGGGGTCCATATTGGGGCACAATGGGGTCCATATGGGGCACAATGGGGTCCATATGGGGCACAATGGGGTCCATATGGGGCACAATGGGGTCCATATGGGGGCACAATGGGGTCCATATGGGGGCACAATGGGGTCCATATGGGGCACAATGGGGTCCATATGGGGCACAATGGGGTCCATATGGGGGCACAATGGGGTCCATATGGGGGGCACAATGGGGTCCATATGGGGCACAATGGGGTCCATATGGGGGCACAATGGGGTCCATATGGGGGGCACACAATGGGGTCCATATGGGGCACAGTGGGGTCCATATGGGGCACAATGGGGTCCATATGGGGCACAATGGGGTCCATATGGGGGCACAATGGGGTCCATATGGGGCACAATGGGGTCCATATGGGGCACAATGGGGTCCATATGGGGGCACAATGGGGTCCATATGGGGGCACAATGGGGTCCATATGGGGCACAATGGGGTCCATATGGGGGCACATTGGGGTCCATATGGGGCACAATGGGGTCCATATGGGGCACAATGGGGTCCATATGGGGCACAATGGGGTCCATATGGGGGCATGGGGGGGGGCACAATGGGGTCACAATGGGGTCCATATGGGGGCACAATGGGGTCCATATGGGGGCACAATGGGGTCCATATGGGGCACAATGGGGTCCATATGGAGGGCACAATGGGGTCCATATGGGGCACAATGGGGTCCATATGGGGGCACAATGGGGTCCATAGGGGGTCCATATGGGGGCACAATGGGGTCCATATGGGGCACAATGGGGTCCATATGGGGCACAATGGGGTCCATATGGGGGCACAATGGGGTCCATATGGGGCACAATGGGGTCCATATGGGGGCACATGGGGGTCCATATGGGGCACAATGGGGTCCATATGGGGGCACAATGGGGTCCATATGGGGCACAATGGGGTCCATATGGGGCACAATGGGGTCCATATGGGGGCACAATGGGGTCCATATGGGGGCACAATGGGGTCCATATGGGGCACAATGGGGTCCATATGGGGGGCACAATGGGGTCCATATGGGGCACAATGGGGTCCATATGGGGGCACAATGGGGTCCATATGGGGCACAATGGGGTCCATATGGGGCACAATGGGGTCCATATGGGGGCACAATGGGGTCCATATGGGGCAATGGGGTCCATATGGGGCACAATGGGGTCCATATGGGGGGGGTCACAATGGGGTCCATATGGGGGCACAATGGGGTCCATATGGGGGCACAATGGGGTCCATATGGGGCACAATGGGGTCCATATGGGGTCCATATGGGGCACAATGGGGTCCATATGGGGGCACAATGGGGTCCATATGGGGCACAATGGGGTCCATATGGGGCACTATGGGGTCCATACAGTGGGGTCCATATGGGGCACAATGGGGTCCATATGGGGCACAATGGGGTCCATATGGGGGCACAATGGGGTCCATATGGGGCACAATGGGGTCCA
>NW_026637778.1:0-3248 GCF_028554395.1 Pezoporus wallicus | reverse complement strand
TTTCAGGCCTCTGACCAAGTATCTCACAGGAGAAGCAGGACAAGGTGGCCTTGGGGTGGTTTTGTCCTGTTTTGGTTTTCTTGGGGGTCTGTTTTGGGGCTCTGACACTGTATGCCACAGGAGAAGCAGGACAAGGTGGCCTTGGGGTGGTTTTGTCCTGCTTTGGTGTCTTTTTGGGTCAGTTTTGGGACTCTGACCCTGTATGCCATAGGAGAAGCAGGAGAAGATGGTTTTGGGGCTTTTTTGCTCTGTTTTAGTCTGTTTTGGGGCCCTGACACTGTATCTCATAGCAGAAGGAGGACAAGGAGGTTTTGTCCTGCTTTTTGGGGTGTTTTGGGGTGTTTTTGGCCTGTTTTGGGTCTGTTTTGCGGCTCTGACCCTGTGTCCTATAGAAGAAGCAGGACAAGGTGGTTTTGGGGTGGTTTGGGGGTTTTGGAGGTGTTTTTGGGGTGATTTGGGTTGTACTTGGGCAGTTTTGGGTCTGTTTCAGGCCTCTGACCCTGTATCCCACAGGAGAAGAAGGACAAGGTGGTTTAGGAGCTGGTTTTGTCCTATTTTTGTCATGTTTTTTGTCTTTTGTGAGGCTCTGACCCTGTATCTCATAGGAGAAGCAGGAGAAGATGGTTTTGGGGCTTTTTTGTTCTGTTTTAGGTCTGTTTTGGGGCCCTGACACTGTATCTCATAGCAGAAGGAGGACAAGGAGGTTTTGTCCTGCTTTTTGGGGTGTTTTGGGGTGTTTTTGGCCTGTTTTGGGTCTGTTTTGAGGCTCTGACCCTGTGTCCTCTAGAAGAAGCAGGACAAGGTGTTTTTGGGTTGGTTTGGGGTTTTTGGAGTTTTTTTGTCCTGTTTTGGGTCTGTTTCAGGCCTCTCACCCTGTATCCCACAGGAGAAGTAGGACAAGGATGTTTTGGGGTGGTTTTGTCCTATTTTTGTCATGTTTTGTGTCTTTTTGGGGGCTCTGACCCTGTGTTCCATAGGAGAAGCAGGACAAGGTGGTTTTGGGTTGGTTTGGAGGTTTTGGAGGTGGTTTTGGGGTGATTTGGGTTGTACTTGGCCTGTTTTCGGTCTGTTTCAGGCCTCTGACCAAGTATCTCACAGGAGAAGCAGGACAAGGTGGCCTTGGGGTGGTTTTGTCCTCCTTTGGTGTCTTTTTGGGTCAGTTTTGGGACTCTGACCCTGTATGCCATAGGAGAAGCAGGAGAAGATGGTTTTGGGGCTTTTTTGTTCTGTTTTAGTCTGTTTTGGGGCCCTGACACTGTATCTCATAGCAGAAGGAGGACAAGGAGGTTTTGTCCTGCTTTTTGGGGTGTTTTGGGGTGTTTTTGGCCTGTTTTGGGTCTGTTTTGAGGCTCTGACCCTGTGTCCTATAGAAGAAGCAGGACAAGGTGGTTTTGGGTTGGTTTGGGGGTTTTGGAGGTGTTTTTGGGGTGATTTGGGTTGTACTTGGGCAGTTTTGCGTCTGTTTCAGGCCTCTGACCCTGTATCCCACAGGAGAAGAAAGACAAGGTGGTTTTGGAGCTGGTTTTGTCCTATTTTTGGCATGTTTTTTGTCTTTTTTGAGGCTCTGACCCTGTATGCCATAGGAGAAGCAGGACAAGTTGGTTTTGGGGGGGTTTGTCCTGCTTTTGGCCTGTTTTGGGGCTCTCACCCTGATTTTCAGAGGAGAAGCAGGACAAGGTGGTTTTGGGTTGGTTTGGGGGTTTTGGAGGTGGTTTTGGGGTGATTTGGGTTGTACTTGGCCTGTTTTGGGTCTGTTTCAGGCCTCTGACCATGTATCCCACAGGAGAAGCAGGACAAGGTGGCCTTGGGGTGGTTTTGTCCTGTTTTGTTTTTTTTGGGGGTCTGTTTCAGGGCTCTGACCCTGTATCCCACAGGAGAAGCAGGACAAGTCGGTTTTGGGGTGGTTTTGTCCTATTTTTGTCATGTTTTGTGTCTTTTTTGAGGCTCTCACCCTGTGTTCCATAGGAGAAGCAGGACAAGGTGGTTTTGGTTTGGTTTGGGCGTTTTGGAGCTGGTTTTGGGGTGATTTGGGTTGTAGTTGGCCTGTTTTGGGTCTGTTTCAGGCCTCTGACCATGTATCCCACAGGAGAAGCAGGACAAGGTAGTTTTGGTGTGGTTTTGTCCTATTTTTGTCATGTTTTTTGTCTTTTTTGAGGCTCTGACCCTGTATGCCATAGGAGAAGCTGGACAAGTTGGTTTTGGGGTAGTTTTGGGGCTTTTTTGTTCTGTTTTAGGACTTTTTTGGGGCCCTGACACTGTATGTCATAGCAGAAGGAGGACAAGGACGTTTTTTCGTGCTTTTTGGGATGTTTTGGGGTGGTTTTGGCCTGTTTTGGGTCTGTTTTGAGGCTCTGAACCTGTGTCCTATAGAAGAAGCAGGACAAGGTGGTTTTGTGTTGGTTTGGGGGTTTTGGAGATGGTTTTGGGGTTTTTGGAGTGTTTTTGTCCTGTTTTGGGTCTGTTTCAGGGCTCTGACCCTGTATCCCACAGGAGAAGAAGGACAAGGAGGTTTTGGGGTGGTTTTGTCCTATTTTTGTCATGTTTTGTGTCTTTTTTGGGGCTCTGACCCTGTGTTCCATAGGAGAAGCAGGACAAGGTGGTTTTGGGCTGGTTTGGGGGTTTTGGAGGTGGTTTTGGGGTGATTGGGGTTGCACTTGGCCTGTTTTAGGTCTGGTTCAGGGCTCTGACCATGTATCCCACAGGAGAAGCAGGACAAGGTAGTTTTGGGGTGGTTTTGTCTTAGTTTTGGTACGTTTTTTGTCTTTTTTGAGGCTCTGACCCTGTATGCCGTAGGAGAAGCAGCACAAGTTGTTTTTGGGGGGGTTTGTCCTGGTTTTGGCCTGTTTTGGGGCTCTGACCCTGTGTTTCATAGGAGAAGCAGGACAAGCTGGTTTTGGGTTGGTTTGGGGGTTTTGGAGCTGGTTTTGGGGTGATTTGGGTTGTACTTGGCCTGTTTTGGGTCTGTTTCAGGCCTCTGACCATGTATCCCACAGGAGAATCAGGACAAGGTGGCCTTGGGATGGTTTTGTCCTTCTTTGGGCTTTTTTTTGGTCAGTTTTGGGACTCTGACTCAGTATTCCATAGAAGAAGCAGGACAAGGTACTTTTGGGGTGGTTTTGTCCTATTTTTGTCATGTTTTGTGTCTTTTTTGAGGCTCTGACTTTGTGTTCCATAGGAGAAGCAGGACAAGGTGGTTTTGGGTTGGTTTGGGGGTTTTGGAGCTGGTTTTGGGGTGATTTGGGTTGTAC
>NW_026637777.1:0-31707 GCF_028554395.1 Pezoporus wallicus | reverse complement strand
CGGATCCATACTGAGTCAGTTCCATACAGGATCGGATCCATACGGGGTCAGTTCCATACAGGATCGGATCCATACTGAGTCAGTTCCATACAGGATCGGATCCATACGGGGTCAGTTCCATACAGGATCAGATCCATACTGAGTCAGTTCCATACAGGATCGGATCCATACGGGGTCAGCTCCATATGGGATCAGTGCAATGAGATGCAGCCTCCCCGGTGCCCATTACAGGGGGACGATCCCAGCCCTACCCCTGCTGCAGGCCCTGGATGCAGCCGGAATCCTCGGCTCCAAGCTCCCGCTCAGCTCCATCGATCCCTCTCCTTTCCCACGAGCAGCTGCCAGCCGCTCTTCCCTAACCCTGGAATGCTGCACGGGGATGGGGATGGGACGAAGCATGGACCGGCATGGAGCTTCGGATGCAGGGTGAGCCTTGGGCTCAGGGAGGAGCATCCCTGGATCCCTTCGGCTTCACTGGGAGATGAACCTAAATGGGATGGAAGCGTCCGGATGCTCCATGAAAACTCCCGTTTGGATCGTGCTGATCCCGAGTGTTGAGGGATGCCCAATGCTCAATGACACCCCCCCCCCCCCCCCCCCCCCCCAAGCGAATGAAGCCTCGAGCTCAGAGATCCATGAGAAAAGAAGGAGTTTATTGTGGAGAACATCAGCCCTGCCCCTTTTCCATGGAGTTCCGCCATTCCCGAGCATCCCCATGGGATGAGCAGAGAGGACGGGAACGCCGGGACAGAAGTCGCATCCCGGAGCCCCGGACGCCTTAAACCACACCATGGGCAACTCCAGCCCTAAACCTCTTCCTCTTGATGCCAGGGGGTTCTGGATCATCCCCTGCCCCTTCCCGATGGCGTTTCCAGCCCCAAAGTGTCTGGAATGCAAATGCCAGGCAGGGAAGGAACCCAACGGCATTCCTTAGGGATCAGCCTGCAATAGACCTGAATGGAGCCCTGTCCTTATTCCCTTTGTTAGGCCTACTTTTACCCCAAACCAAGAGGATTCTCCTCGTTTCAGCTCTTCCATTGCCTTTCCCTGTCCCTTTTGGCTCTCCCTTTGCCTTTCCCTATCCCTTTCGGCTCTTTCCTAGGCCAGCTCGCCCCTTCCATGCTCTAGCGGGAGCCATCCCTGCCCATGGCCCGATCTTCAGCTCCTTCCCAACCCATTCCATGGCTCTCAGGTGGAGATTCCAAGCTCTCCAAGGAAACGGGGCTGCAACAGCTCCAAATCGACACAAAACACCCCCAAAACTGCCCCAAAACACCCCAAACCCAGTTCAGAATCACCTACAAAACCCCCTAAGAGACCTAAAAAGAGGCCAACTTCATTTTTGGCATTTGGTTTGCTTAAAATCCCCCGATCCGACCCCAAAAAGCAGAGGGACAAACACCAGCACCTCCCAGCGCCCATCCCCGAGCATCGGGGCGCGGATGGGAAAGGCTTTGCTCTACAGGATCAGGTGTGGGAATGCGGGAATGGGAAGGAATCAGTGCTAAAGGAGGCGGCTTTCCCGTCCACCTCCAGCATTCCCGGGTGATATTCCCATCAGGATTCCTTATCTAAAGGGGTGAAGCAGGGAAGCAAAGGGATCTCCGCAGGATCTGCTCCTCCCGGCGAGGAATCCCCACCGGCAACACAAGACTTGGGGGGTGGCTGCAGAGAAATCCCAATGGGAAGCAGCAATCCCAATGGGAAGCACCCATCCCAACGGGATTTCCATGGATTGACTCCATGGGGAGCCGGAACTCGGCCCAGCTGGAGCCAGACCCCATAGCGCAGTGCTTGCGCTGGACCGCTGATGCTCGTGGCTTGGCATCCCCAAGGCTTCCAGGTGGCATCTTTAGGAGCATCCATCCCGCAGCAACACCCCCCCCCCCCCCCCCAGAAAAGATGGGAATTCCGGGTTCATTCCAAGGATAGGGATGGGAAGAACGGGACGGGACGAGGATCTACGCATCCTGAGGGATTTTGTTCCTCTTCTTCAGGAGCTTTTTCAGGTCAGGGGACATGAAATAAGGCTTCTCGGCCGAGCCATCGTTCCGCTCCAGGTCTTCCACTGCAAAGAGAACCCCCCCCATTGCCCCACACATGGCGGGGGGGGGCAGACCCATAGGTTGGGATGGGGGGGGGTCCCACATCCCCATTAAGGAGCTCTTAAAGGCACAGAGACGCTGATTTGGTGCCTGAGGAGGAGAGGAGCCCATAGCTCCTGATGGGTGCTGCTGAGGACCAGGGGTGCACCCCCCCCCCCCCCCGCATAGGGATGCCATGGAGCAGCTCTGGAGCCTATGGAAAGGCTTGGGATAAAGGATGGGAGAAGGGAATCTTCTAATGGGGAGGTTGGGATGGGGTCGGAGGCACAAGTTCAAGTTCTCCCCGTGAGGATGGTGGGACACTGGGAGAAGGTGGGGATGCCCCATCCCTGTTCAAATCCAGCTTGGAGCACCCTATGGGAAGGGGTCCCTGGTGTTCCAGGGGGTTGGAATTGGATGAGCTCGGATTCCGATTGGGATTGGGTGATGATAAAGAGCATGGAGGAGGAAGCAGAGAGCTGGGGGGGAGGGATGGGATGGCTTTATCCAGGGGGGTGGGCAGCAGGAAGGTTCAACAGTGAGCGGAGATCCCTTGGGAATGCCGGGAACGCCGTTCCCATCCTCTCCGGAGCAATCTCAGCGCTCCAGACCCGGCTCCGCGCCATAAGGACCAAGCGCTTCGGACCACGGCTCAACCCATCCCAAAGCATCCAACAGAGCTCCAGCCCTTGGGAAAACGCCTCCGGATGCTCCGGGAGGGATGGGAACGTGGCCTGGGAAGAGGGGATCCGTGTGGGCACGGCCCTGCAGCACCAGCAGACAGGCAAGGAAAGGATCCCGGACTTGGGATGCTGGAAAGCTCCGCTTCCCAATCCCATGGGCACAAGGCACGGAGTCGGTGATGAGGGCCCGGAAGCTCAGAAGCAGCAGCTTTGCATCCTCCTATGGGCAGCTCTTCCCAAAGAAGAGCAGGGTGAGGAATGGGAGCAGGGTGGGAGCTATGGATCGCGCTCAGCACATCCCATAGGAAGACGGGATGCAGACCACCCCCCTCCTTCCTTAGCCCTGGCTCTCGGGGCTTTGGGAAGGCTCCAGGCTGCCCTTGAGCAGGATCCGGCGGAGCTCAGGGGACATGAGGAACGGCCGCTCCGGGGATCCATCGTTCCTCTCCAGGTCTTCGCCTTGCCACAAGCCCCGGGAGAAGCGGCCGGGATGGGGAAGAGGGAGAAGGGGCGGGAGGCAGGGATGGAGGATGGAGAAGGGCAGGGATGGAGGATGGAGAAGGGCAGGGATGGAGGATGGAGAAGGGAAGGGATGGAGGATGGAGAAGGGCAGGGATGGAGGATGGAGAAGGGCAGGGATGGAGGATGGAGAAGGGCAGGGATGGAGGATGGAGAAGGGAAGGGATGGAGGATGCAGAAGGGCAGGGATGGAGGATGCAGAAGGGCAGGGATGGGATGGAAGGGATGGAGGATGGAGAAGGGAAGGGATGGAGGATGGAGAAGGGAAGGGATGGAGGATGGAGAAGGGCAGGGATGGAGGATGGAGAAGGGCAGGGATGGAGGATGGAGAAGGGAAGGGATGGAGGATGGAGAAGGGCAGGGATGGAGGATGGAGAAGGGAAGGGATGGAGGATGGAGAAGGGCAGGGATGGAGGATGGAGAAGGGAAGGGATGGAGCATGAAGAAGGGGAGGGATGGAGGATGTAGAAGGTGGAGAAAATCAGGGATGGAGGATGGAGAAAGTGGAGAGAGGCAGGGATGAAGGATGGAGAACACAGAAAAGGACAGGGATGAAGGATGGAGAACATGGAGAGAGGAAAGGATGAAGGATGAAGAACATGGAAAAGAGCAGGGATAGAGGATGGAGAACAGGGAGAGAGACAGCAAGAGGAGAGGGAAGAGAGAAGGAGAAGTCCAAGTTAGTCCCAGTCTGGTTCCCCCAAAGCAGAAAGACCGAGAGCTCCTGCGGGAGCGCCAGGGACAGGCAGAGGGAAGGAAGGAGCCAGGAAAGGCAAAGGAGGGGGAGAAGGGAGGCCAGGGAATGGGGAGCTCCGGGCCCGCAGCCACGGGGATGGCACTTACAGAAGCAGAGGAAGAGGGTGTCCACGCACATCCCATAGACACTGAAGAACCCATGGGCAATGAGGTAGGAGCCCACGATCACCGTCTGCAAGAGGGATTTGGGGGGGGGGGGTGTCACATCATCCCCTGGCATCCACCAAGGGGGGATCCCACTGGATCCAGCATTCCCAAGGGAAAGGAGGGTGGGGGGACACGAGCAGCCCCATTCGGGACAATGCAATGGGGGCGGGGGGGGGGGGCAGGATGAGGGGGGACAAAGGGGTTGCTTCCCGCGGGACTGGACTGGGTTAAGGATCAGTTTGGGATTGATCCCAAGGGATGAGGAAGGAGCTCACCAGAATAGGCACCCAGTAGTAATTGAGGGCCGGCGCCGTGTCCTGGACCAGCTTTATCCGATGGGTGAAGAAGAAGAAGGCGAGGATTCCTGGCGGAGCAAGGGATGGAGATGGCCACGGGAATGCCAGGCAGGGAAGGTGTAAAGGGGGGGGTGGAAAGGCTCGATCCCATGGGAAGCACAGAGCCGAGTGCTGGGAAGCGGAAGGGGAGGAACTCCCCCTCTTACCGACGCTTCCCACAACGAGGAGCTTGCCGAGGAAGAAGAGGAAATCCGTGACTTTATCCAGCACAGCCACCCTGGGAAGAGGGCCGGGATGAGCTCCGGGCCGGGCCGGGATGCTCCCGCGCCGCCTGCATCCCGCGGTACCCACCTGATGATGTTCCTCATCAGCAGGAAGAAGGCGTTGCGGGCGGACGTGCAGAAGTTGGTGCCGTAGATGGCGATCTGGAAGGTCGGGGGGGGAAAGCATCACCCCATTCCAGCCCCTTGGATATCTGGTTCCCAATCCAACGGAGGCTGAGATCCTCCCCCCCCCCCTTGTATCCATCACCCTTTGGAGCCTCTTACCATGATGTAGGCGTTTCTGTTGAGGAACTTGAGGAACTTCTCCAGGCACCAGAAGCAGCATTTGAGGCAGCTCAGGAGGAACTTGGCCACTTTGTTCTCTGCAGCTGGGAGAGGAGGCAAAGCAGGAGATGGGAGCAAGGTCAAGGTCTCCACGGTCCCCATCCAGATGCCCCATCCCTGCCTCCATCCCTGCATCCTGTCACTGCCTCCATCCCTGCCTCATGTCACTGCCTCCGTCCCTGCCTCCCATCACTGCCTCCATCCCTGCATCCCGTGACTGACCCCATCCCTGCATCCCATGGTCCCTTCCAGCTGCCCCATCACTGCCTGCATCCCTGCATCCCATCACTGCCTGCATCCCTGCATCCCGTGACTGACCCCATCCCTGCATCCCATGGTCCCTTCCAGCTGCCCCATCACTGCCTCCATCCCTGCATCCCATGACTGACTCCATCCCTGCATTCCATGGTCCCTTCCAGCTGCCCCATCACTGCCTCCATCCCTGCATCCCATCACTGCCTCCATCCCTGCATCCCACGGTCCCCTTCCAGCTGCCCCATCACTGCCTCCATCCCTGCATTCCATCACTGCCTGCATCCCTGCATTCCATCACTGCCTGCATCCCTGCATCCCATCACTGCCTGCATCCCTGCATCCCATCACTGCCTCCATCCCTGCATCCCACGGTCCCCTTCCAGCTGCCCCATCCCTGCCTCCACACCTGCACCCCATGCTCCACATCCCTGGGATGAGCCCCATAGGTGCACACCCTTGGACCCACACTTGTGCTGATTGCACTGGGGGACCAGCAGAGCCCTGCAGCCAGGCATGAGCTTCCCTATGGACACCCACAGGACTGCAGGAATCGGTCCAGCAGCCGCATCCCACCCCTACAGCATCCTCCAAGGAAAACCCCCCTCCTCCCTTGGACCGCTGACGCCCACCGGCCCCGGGAGCCATGGGAGCATCCGTGGCACCCAGAACCCCATCCCTCTCCTCCATCCCTCCCGTACCTTTCAACCTGTGGTCCAGGTACTCCAGAGTGACCCTGATGACTTGGACGATGGCGAGGATGAGGGAGCCGAAGGCCAAGGAGCCCGTGTGGTACCTGGGGGCGAACCCCCCTGCTTAGGGAATGGGCCAACCCTCAAGGAGCATCCTCCTCCTCCTCCTCCTCCAGAGGGACCCTACCGGAGCGCGCGGCCGAAGGCGGAGAAGAGCGGGAATGCCGGGATATCCTCGGGCTTCTTGAAGGCCCAGTAATAGGATGCGAAGGCTCCGGCCAACGTCACCTGGCCCAAGGCGATGACGAAGTTGACGAGCCAGAAGAACATGAAGAGGTTGAAGAACTGGAGGGCGATGAGGTACCGGTGGTAGGACGTCTCCCCCCCATAGAAGGCAAAGAGGCACTGGGCACTGGGGCACTGCTTGGTGACGTTGCTCGTGTTGAAGGTCTAGGGAGGACAAGAGGTTGGTCACCGGGGTCCCCGCAATGGGGGGCTTGGCTTTGGGAAGAGCTTTTCCTGCTTCCTGGAAGGGGATGTTGGAGCTCTGATTGGAGCTATCGCCTCCAAGGGGGGCAAAGGGGGT
The DNA here is from genome assembly GCF_028554395.1 of Pezoporus wallicus. NCBI lineage: Eukaryota > Metazoa > Chordata > Aves > Psittaciformes > Psittacidae > Pezoporus > Pezoporus wallicus. Next base: position 25,084 of record NW_026637777.1, on the reverse strand, counting down.
AGAGGAGAGCGGGATGGAGGGATGGGGCAATGGGAATGGCTTCGACCCATTCGCTGGAGGGGTGATGGAGATGGGACCTTGGGATGCTCCTCACTGGGATGGGGTCAGCCTGGAGCACCCTATGGAAGGCGGCGCTGGTGTTCCAGGGGGCTGGAATTGGAGGAGCCTGAAGATGCCAGGACCCCAACCCGTGCATCCCAGGGCCCGCACCTCGGGCGTGCAGGTCCGGCCGGCGAAGGGGCACGTGTCCTCATCGAACACCTTGTACACGGCCTCATTGGAGGTGGAGAGGAAGCTGTGGGGCGAGCTAAGGAGCGCACGGACCTCAGTGCCGGAGCCCGCTGCACCGGGGTGCGGGGTCAATCCCAACCCGATGCTCCCGGGAGGAGGAGGAGGAGGAAGAGGGAAGGATACACGGCGGTGCTGGCCCAATAGGCGATGCAGAGGCAGAGGAGGAAGAAGGTGCACAAGGGGAAGAGCAGCGACGTCATGATGTGCCCGACGGCCCTGCCGGGAACACGGCCCAACCCTGGTCAAAGTCCCGTCCCTGGCGGCGGGAGCCCGAGCCCATCCCCGTGTCCTCGGACCTGCTGGCCTCCCGGATGAGCGCGATGGCGATGAGGATCCTCTTGCGCAGGAAGACGAGCAGCAGCAGGATGAGCACCTCCAGGATGCTCAGGATGATCACTGCCGGGGACAAGGCGCGCCTTGGGTACCACTCCGCCGAGCGCCCATCCCTGCATCCCGAGGAGGAGGAGGAGGAAGGGGGCACTCACTGAAGGCCAGCCACGTCTGCCGCAGGTGCAGGTAGACACGGAGGTCGGTCTGAAAGCCCAGGTCCTGCAGGGAGACGTCCGAGCCCGCTTCCCCCTTCAGCTTCGCGTATTCCAGGTAACAGTGGAAGATCCCTGGTGGAAAAGTGGGAAGCGAAGATGCTGGAAGGCTCCGCTCGGCGCCCGACCAACGCCGACGCTCCCATAGGAGCCTGTGGAGTTCCATGAGCACCAGTGCCATGGAGAAGCTCACCATAGCCCAGCACCAGGATCACCATCACGATCATCACCCACACCATGATCCCAGCCAGGAAGCAGAGCAGGACGATGAAGACCAAGCTGGCCACCATGGCGATGACGAGGCCTCTGCGGGAGGAAGGCAGCGGCGCATCAAGCACAGCATCCCCCCGGCGCTCAGCTCCGGTCCTTCCCCATCCCAACCTTTAAGGGTGCCTTAGAAACGGGAATTGCTGATGAGGGGCTCCAGAGCATCCCGCCCCATCTCCCATCCCATGCTCACATGAGGATCCAGTACCAGGAGACCGTGTAGTCCTCGAAGATCTTCATGGCCAACTGCCTGGCCTCCAGGACCACATTGGCTTTCCTGCAAGCACAAACCCACCATAGAACCACGTTGGAAGGGATCCCAAAGCTCCTCCAGCTCTCACTGGAGCAGGGGGCTCCAAGCCCCATCCAGCCCATAGGGATGGACTCACTTGGCTCCCTCCAGCAGGTCGGTGACGTTCCTCTGCTGGCCGTGGCCATCGTTGTAGGTGGTCTCGTTGCCGACCATGATGACTCCCTTCTTGGCTTGGATGGCCGGGAAGCATCGGCGCGCCACTGGGAATAGAGGGGGAAAAGCGGCATCATCCATCCATCCATCCCTCCATTATCCATCCTTCCCTCCATTATCCATCCATCCATCCCTCCATCATCCATCCATCCATCATCCATCCATCATCCATCCATCATCCATCATCCATCATCCATCCATCATCCATCATCCATCCACCTACCCACCTCAGGACAAGGGTCCAAACCCCTTCCCGGACCCACAACCCCCCACTGGATCCCTGGAACCCCCCACCAGGAGCCTCAGCCCCACTGGAATGGCCCCATTACAGCCCCATTGCCCTCCAGACCTACGTGGGGTGCTGGGGATGAGCACGGCCGGGCATTCCTTGTCCGCCAACACCCGGAGGGGATCCTGGATGGGGATGGACGGGATGGATGTCAGCGCTGTGGGTGGGAATGACCCCATGGGAAAGCTGACACCGTCCCGTGGACCCACCTTCTGCAGGCCTGTGAACTCGGGCACGCAGAACCTGCGGTAGTATTCCAGCCCCTGGGATGAGTGGGAGGCATCCAGGTACGTCTGGAATCTGTCCGGGCATTCGCTGACACAGATCTGGGAAGGAGAGGAGGACACGGGCTGGGAGAGCTGGAAGAGCTCCGGATCCACCTCCACTCCTGAAGGGGCTACAGGGAACCTGGAGAGGGCTTTGGACAAGGGATGGAGGGATGGGATAAGGGGAATGGCTTTAACCTGCCAGAGGGGAGATGAAGATGGGATCATGGGAAGTTCATCACTATGAGGGCAGCGGGACACTGGGATGGGTTGAAGGGAGAAGGCTTGGATGCCCCATCCCACCAAGGCCAGGTTGGAGCAACCTGCTCAAATGGAAGGCATCCCTGCCCATGGAACCGGATGAGCTTTAAGGATGCTTCCAACCCATCCCATGATCCCAAGGAGCCGGAGCATCCCGAGGGAGCTGGGTCGATACCTGGGTGGTCGGGCACTGGAACTCCAGCAGCACCAAGGGGCTGGCACACTTCACGATGTCAAAGTAGAAGAGGAAAGGTTTCCCCCTGCAAAGCAAAGCAGCACCCACATAGAACAGGGATGCACTGTCCGGACCCCCTGGGATGGATATGTGGTACCCAAGGGGGCAGTGGGGATGCGGTACCCAAGGGGGGCAGTGGGGATGTGGTACCCAAGGGGGCAGTGGGGATGTGGTACCCAAGGGGGCAGTGGGGATGTGGTACCCAAAGGGGGCAGTGGGGATGCGGTACCCAAGGGGGCAGTGGGGATGTGGTACCCAAGGGGGCAGTGGGGATGCGGTACCCAAAGGGGGCAGTGGGGATGTGGTACCCAAGGGGGCAGTGGGGATGTGGTACCCAAAGGGGGCAGTGGGGATGTGGTACCCAAGGGGGCAGTGGGGATGCGGTACCCAAAGGGGGCAGTGGGGATGTGGTACCCAGGGGAGCAGTGGGGATGTGGTACCCAAAGAGGGCAGTGGGGATGTGGTACCCAAAGGGGGCAGTGGGGATGCGGTACCCAAGGGGGCAGTGGGGATGTGGTACCCAAGGGGGCAGTGGGGATGCGGTACCCAGGAGGGCAGTGGGGATGTGGTACCCAGGGGAGCAGTGGGGATGCGGTACCCAAAGGGGGCAGTGGGGATGTGGTACCCAGGGGAGCAGTGGGGATGTGGTACCCAGGAGGGCAGTGGGGATGTGGTACCCAAGAGGGCAGTGGGGATGTGGTACCCAGGAGGGCAGTGGGGATGTGGTACCCAGGAGGGCAGTGGGGATGTGGTACCCAGGAGGGCAGTGGGGATGTGGTACCCAGGGGAGCAGTGGGGATGTGGTACCCAGGAGGGCAGTGGGGATGTGATACCCAGGGGGGCACAGCCACGTACTCATTGGGGGTCCCCTGCTGCCCGCAGAACTGCCCGCGGCTGTCAGTGGGGTAGATCACCTTCCGGGGGTCCCCATAGCTCCAGGCTGCATGTGGGGAAGCGGAAGAGGCGGTCGTGGTCATCCCCATGGGCCTTGGACCCACATCTCCCCATGGAGACCTCCCCATCCCCATCGGAGGCTCAGCCCCCCCCCCCTTCCCCACGTACCCAGGATGCCCACCACCACGTAGCCCGCGATGGCGAGGACCAGCAGGATGCAGCAGACGATGTCCGTGCAGCCCCTGCCATAGGGAAGAGCAGCGTTGGGAATGGGAATGGGAACGGGAATGGGAACAGCAACGGGAACGGGAACAGGAATGGGAAGAGGGATCACGGTGCCTCTGCTCTTTACCTGTCGTAGATGGGACCTTTGAAGGTGGGGTCGTACTTCTGCGGCGTCCCTAGGGAAGCGCATTGGGAATGGGAACAACGAGGGGTGGGATGGATGGGGAGGAAGGGGGCTCCTCCTCCTCCTCCTCCTCAGCAGGGAACCCAACGCTCGGGCCGGAATCCGGAGGGAAGCGGCCTCCGGGAGCAGGATTCCCATTGGAAAACCCACTTCCATCATCTTCCCAATGTAAACACTGCCTGGGATACCCCCGATCCCATTGGAGCAGCGCGGGGGGGGGAATGCTGGGAATCCAGCCCCAGATCCCACATCCCGGCTTTATTTATAGGGTGGGAACCCAGCCAGGAGGGAGCGGGGGGGGGCTTTAGGGGGGTTCCACTTCCGGGTGATTTTGGGGGGGGGTGCAGGGATCCCCCCCCACCCCCAGCTCGGAGCCAAGCCCCGGCCCGAACGCGTCCGGCCCCATCGCTCCCCACGGCGCAGCCACGCCGCGCTACCGGTTACACCGGCTCCAGGGCGGCCAAAACCGGACCCAAACGAACGCTTTCGGTTTCGTTCCCGTTCCCGTTCCCGTTCCCCCCCCGCCCCAACACCGGGACCCCCACAGGCCCCCCCCCCGTCCCTACCGTGCTTCCCGTAGTAGCCGTCCCCATGGCCCCCCATTGCCAACGCCGTCGCTCGGCTCCGGACGCTCCGCCCTGGGCGTGCCCGTTCCCCCCCCCTCCCCTCCCGTCCGGTAACGTCAACGGCGTTAAAGGAGCCGCAACGGGAACCGTAGGGGTCGGGGCCGCCGTTCCCGATCCCCTTCCCGTTCCCCTTCCCGATTCCCTTCCCGTTCTCCTTCCCGTTCCCGATCCCTATCCCGTTCCCGATCCCGTTCCTGATCCCCTTCCCCATCCCCTTCCCGTTCCCCTTCCCGTTCCCCTTCCCGTTCCCGTTCCCGTTCCCCTTCCTCTTCCCGATCCCGTTCCCCTTCCCCTTCCCGTTCCCAATCCCGTTCCCGATCCCCTCCCCGTTCCCTATCCCGATCCCGTTTCTCTACCCGTTCCCGTTCCCGATCCCGTTCCCTATCCCCTTCCCGTTCCCGATCCCGTTCCCTATCCCCTTCCCGTTCCCGTTCCCGATCCCCTTCCCGATCCCGATCCCCTTCCCGATCCCCTTCCCGTTCCCTATCCCGATCCCGTTTCTCTACCCGTTCCCGTTCCCGATCCCGTTCCCTATCCCCTTCCCGTTCCCGATCCCATTCCCCTTCCCGATCCCCTTCCCGTTCCCTATCCCGATCCCGTTTCTCTACCCGTTCCCGTTCCCGATCCCGTTCCCTATCCCCTTCCCGTTCCCGATCCCATTCCCCTTCCCGATCCCCTTCCCGTTCCCTATCCCGATCCCGTTTCTCTACCCATTCCCGATCCCGTTCCCCTTCCCTATCCCGGTGACGCCGCGTTCCCTGCCCCATCCGAGGCAATAATAAAGCAGCGGGGCCGGTATTGACGGGGCCCGCTCATAGGGTCCCGCTGATGTCAACGGGAGCAATGGGAGACGCTTTGTGCCCCCGCCCCCCCGCTTTGCCCCTATGGAGTGGGGGTTCCCCATTAGCAAATGTGGGGGGGTCCCCATCCCATCATCACCGGGACCCCCCCATTGGACCCCGCTGCGGGGGAGCCCCGGGACCCCCCCCCACTTCGGGGGTGCCGAGGGAGGGGCTCGGGGATGCTGTGGGACAGCGGGGTTGGGGGTGCAGGGAACCCCCCCAAAGATGGAGCATTGGGGGGTGCAGGGTGGAGATCGGGGACCCCCTGGGATGGGGATGTGGGAGTCGGGGTCCCATTGGGACCCCATCCATGGGGGGGGTCCATGGGGGGGGTCCCATGGGTGTTGGGGTCCCATGGATGGTGGATCCCATGGGGGGGGTCCCATGGGTGTTGGGGTCCATGGATTGGGGGTCCCATGAATGGGGGGGTCCCATGGGTGTTGGGTTCCATGGATTGGGGGTCCCATGAATGGGGGGGTCCCATGGGTGTTGGGTTCCATGGATTGGGGGTCCCATGAATGGGGGGGTCCCATGGGTGTTGGGTTCCATGGATTGGGGGTCCCATGAATGGGGGGTCCATGGGTGTTGGGGGACCCAATGGATGGGAGGTCCCATGAACGGGGGGTCCCCATGTGTGGGGGTTCCCCCCCCATTGCCTCTGGGGCCCGATCCTTCCCCTTTAAGGCCCTGGGGCGCTGCCGCTCACCTGCGCAGGTGACGGCGGCGCTGACGTGCGCGGGGACCGCCATGGCCGCCTCTGCCCTCTTCATCCTCGACCTCAAGGGGAAGGTGAGGACCCCCCCCCCCTTAAAGGGTCGACCCCAATGACCCCCAATTGGGGGGGGGTCCCCTCTAATCCTCCCCCCCCCATCATTGTTCCCCCCCCCATCCTTAGCCCCTCATCAGCCGCAACTACAAAGGGGATGTGGGGCTGGGGGAGATCGAGCACTTTATGGGGCTGATGCTGCAGCGGGAGGAGGAGGGGGCCCTGGCGCCGCTCCTGCCCCACGGCCACGTCCATTTCCTCTGGATCAAGCACTCCAACCTCTACCGTATCCTTTGGATCCCTATGGGGATCGGGGGGACACCCCCATCCCTTGGTACCCCCCTTCCCCTTTGGTTTGCCCTTAACCCCCCCCCCAATAGTGGTGGCCACCACCAAGAAGAACGGGAACGCATCCTTGGTGTATTCCTTCCTCTATAAGGTGGTGGAGGTGAGTTTGGGGGGGGGATGGCACGTTTTTGGGGGGTAAACCTTTGTTTTTGGGGGAAGCCCCCGTTTTAGGGACGAAGCTCTCATTTTATGGAGGAAAACCCACATTGTTGTGGAGGAAACCCTCATTTTGGGGAGAAAAACCCCATTTGGAGGGGGAAACCCTCGTCTTTGGGGTGAAACCCACATTTTGGGGAGGAAGCCCTCATTTTGTTGAGGAAACCGACTTTTTTGTGGAGGAAACCCTCATTTTAGGGAGGAAACCCTCATTTTGGGGAGGAAACCCTCATTTTAGGGAGGAAACCCTCATCTTTTGGGGGAAAGCCTCATTTTGGGGAGGAAAACCTCATTTTGAGGGGGAAACCCTCAATTTTGGGGGGAGAAAACCCCCATTTTGGGGAGGAAACCCCCATTTTGGGGAGAAAACCTTCATTTTGGGGAGGAAACCCCCATTTTGGGAAGGAAACCTTCATTTGGGGAAGGAAACCTTCATTTGGGGGGGGAACTGCCATTTTGGGGAGGAACCCCCCCTTTTGGGACGCTTGCACCCCCCGTTGCAGGTGTTCCGTGAGTACTTCAAGGAGCTGGAGGAGGAGAGCATCCGGGACAACTTCGTCACCGTCTACGAGCTCCTGGACGAGCTCATGGATTTCGGCTTCCCCCAGACCACCGACAGCAGGATCCTGCAGGAGTGAGGGCCTGGGGGGGGCTATGGGGCAGAGACCCCCCCGGACCCCCCCCCATCACCCCTCTGTGATCCTACCCCCACCCAGGACCCCCCCCGTCACCTCTCTATGGTCCTAGCCCCCCAGACCCCCCCTCCATCATCACCCCTCTATGGTCCTACCCCCCCCAGGACCTCCCTCCATCATCACCCCTCTGTGGTCCTACCCCCCCCAGGACCTCCCTCCATCATCACCCCTCTGTGGTCCTACCCCCCCCAGACCCCCCCTCCATCATCACCCCTCTGTGGTCCTACCCCCCCGCACCCCCCCATCACCCTTCTGTGGTGTGGTCCTACCCCCCCCAGGTACATCACACAGGAGGGGACCAAGCTGGAGCGGGGCGGGTGCCGGGTGCCCAGCACCGTGACCAGCGCCGTGTCCTGGCGCCCCGAGGGCATCCGCTACAAGAGGAACGAGGTCTTCATCGACGTCGTTGAGGCGGTGAACCTGCTGGTGAGGGGGGGCTCGGGGGGCAGGATGGGGCCATTGATGGAGATGGGGCCATTGATGGAGCTGGGGTTGGGGCCATTGATGGTGTTGGGGCCATTGATGGTGCTGGTGACATTGATGGAGATGGGGCCATTGATGGAGCTGGGGCTGGGGCCATTGATGGTGCTGGGGCCATTGATGGTGCTGGGGCCATTGATGGTGCTGGTGACATTGATGGAGATGGGGCCATTGATGGTGCTGGGGCCATTGATGGTGTTGGTGACATTGATGGAGATGGGGCCATTGATGGAGATGTGGCCATTGATGGAGATGGGGCCATTGATGGAGATGGGGCCATTGATGGTGCTGGTGACATTGATGGAGATGTGGCCATTGATGGAGATGTGGCCATTGATGGAGATGTGGCCATTGATGGAGATGGGGCCATTGATGGTGCTGGTGACATTGATGGAGATGGGGCCATTGATGGAGATGTGGCCATTGATGGAGATGGGGCCATTGATGGTGCTGGTGACATTGATGGAGATGTGGCCATTGATGGAGATGTGGCCATTGATGGAGATGGGGCCATTGATGGAGATGTGGCCATTGATGGAGATGGGGCCATTGATGGAGATGGGGCCATTGATGGTGCTGGTGACATTGATGGAGATGGGGCCATTGATGGTGCTGGTGCCGTTACTGTTGCTGGTGCCATTGATGGTGCCGGTGCTGGTGCCATTGATGGTGCCGGTGTGTGCTGGTGCCATTGATGGTGCCGTTGCTGTTGCTGGTGCCATTGATGGTGCCGGTGCCAGTGCCGTTACCAGTGCTGGTGCCAGGGCCACGGCCGGGCCGTAAGCGGTTGCGGTTGCCGCAGGTGAGCGCCAGCGGCGCGGTGCTGCTCAGCGAGGTGCTGGGCACCATCAGGCTCAAGGTTTTCCTCTCGGGGATGCCCGAGCTCCGCCTGGGCCTCAACGACCGCGTCCTCTTCGAGCTCACCGGCAGTGAGTGATGGGGGGGGGCTCTCATCACCTCCATGGTGCTCTATGGGGGGGGGGGTCCCATCATCTCCATAGGGGCACCCATCAGCACCATGAGGCTTTATGGGGGGGTCCCATCATCTCCATGGGGAGGGCCATCAGCACCATGGGGCTCTATGGGGGGGGTCCCATCACCTCCATGGGGGGGGCAGCTCCCATCACCTTCCTGGGGCTCTATGGGGAGGTCCCATCACCTCTATGGGGCTCTATGGGGGGCTTCTATCACCTCCATAGGGCTCTATGGGGGGGTCCCTTCACCTCCCTGGGGCTCTATGGGGGGCTCCCATCCCTTCCCTGGGGCTCTATGGGGTTCTCCCATCCCTTCCCTGGGGCTCTATGGGGGGCTCCCATCTCCTCCCTGGGGCTCTATGGGGTTCTCCCATCCCCTCCCTGGAGCTCTATGGGGTTCTCCCATCCCCTCCCTGGAGCTCTATGGGGTTCTCCCATCCCCTCCCTGGAGCTCTATGGGGTTCTCCCATCCCCTCCCTGGGGCTCTGTGTGGTCCTCCCATCACCCCCACGTGTTGGGGGTCCCGTGGCAGGGGGCAGGAGCCGGTCGGTGGAGCTGGAGGACGTCCGGTTCCACCAGTGCGTGCGCCTGGCGCGCTTCGCCTCGGACCGCACCATCTCCTTCATCCCCCCCGACGGCGACTTCGAGCTCATGGCCTATCGCCTCAGCACGCAGGCGAGCCGCGGCACCGGCACCTTTGGGGCACGGGGGGCACACACATGGGGCTCACCGCATCCCCCCCGCCGTGTCCATCGCAGGTGAAGCCGCTCATCTGGGTCGAGTCGGTCATTGAGAGGTTCTCCCACAGCCGGGTGGAAATCCTGGTCAAGGTGAGGCGATGGGGGGGGATGGAGGCATGGCCCCCCCCCCCCGCCATTTATACCCCATTACCCCCCCATTATCCCCCCCATCACCCCATTTACCCCATCACCCCATTACTCCCCCATCACCGAATTACTCCCATTACCCCATCACCCCACTATCCCCCTATCACCCCATTACCCCAGCACCCCATTATCCCCCATCACCCCATTTACCCCCATCACTGCATTACCCCCATTATCTCATCACCTCATTTACCCCATCACTGCATTACCCCATCACCCCATCCCCCCATTACCCTCCATCACCACATTACCCCATCACCCCATTACCCCATCACCCCACTATCCCCCTATCACCCCATTACCCCAGCACCCCATTATCCCCCCATCACCCCATTTACCCCCATCATCCCATTTGCCCCCAATCACCCCATTACCCCATCACTGCATTACCCCAATCACTCCATTATCCCCATCACCCCATTACCCCCCCATCACCCCCCCATCATCCCATTACCCCTTACCCCATTACCCCCATCACCCCCCATTGCCCCCCATCACCCCCCTCGAAGGCCAAGGGCCAGTTCAAGAAGCAGTCGGTGGCCAATGGGGTGGAGATCGCGGTGCCGGTGCCCAGCGATGCCGATTCCCCCAAGTTCAAGACCAGCGCCGGCTCTGCCAAGTACGTCCCGGAGCGGAACCTCGTCCTCTGGACCATCAAAGCCTTCCCGGTGAGCCCCAGCGCCGCCACCACTGCCAGGGCTGCGGTGCTTCCATCCCCATCCCATCCCCATCCCATCCCCATCCCATCCCCACCCCATCCCCATCCCATCCCCATCCCATCCATCCCCATCCCATCCCCATCCCCACCCTATCCCCTCCCCATCCCCATCCCCTCCCCATCCCATCCCCACCCCATCCCCATCCCCATCCCATCCCCATCCCCATCCCATCCCCACCCCATCCCCACCCCATCCCCATCCCCATCCCCATCCCATCCCCATCCCCATCCCATCCCCATCCCCATCCCACCCCATCCCATTCCCTCCCCATCCCCATCCCCATCACCATTCCATCTCCTCCCCATCCCATCCCATCCCCACCCCCCCCCATCCCATCCCCCCACCCCCCCCATGGGCGCTGCGCAGGGGGGCAGGGAGCACGTGATGCGCGCCCACTTCGGGCTGCCGAGCGTGGCGCGGGAGGAGGACGAGGGGCGCCCCCCCGTGGCCGTGCGCTTCGAGATCCCGTACTTCACCGTGTCCGGGCTGCAGGTGCGGGGCGCCGGGGGGCACGGCGGCATTGGGGGGTCTATGGGGGGGATTGGGGGGGGCTATGGGGGGATTGGGGTGCTCGATGTGGGTATCGGGATACCCAATGGGGGTATTGGGGTACCCAATGTGGGTATCGGGGTGCCCAGTGTGGGTATTGGGGTACCCAATGTGGGTATCGGGGTGCCCAGTGTGGGTATTGGGGTACCCAATGTGGGTATCGGGATACCCAATGAGGGTATTGGGGTACCCAATGTGGGTATCAGGGTGCCCAGTGTGGGTATTGGGGTACCCAATGGGGGGTATCGGGATACCCAATGGAGGTATTGGGGTACCCAATGGGGGTACCGGGGTGCGGGGGCTATCGGGGTACCCAAAGGGGGGTACCGGGGTGCGGGGGGGTATCGGGTTACCCAATGGTGGTACCGGGGTGCGGAGGGGTATTGGGGTACACAATGAGGGTATTGGGGTGCGGGGGGTATCGGGGTACCCAATGGGGGGGTACCGGGGTGCGGGGGGGTATCGGGGTACCCAATGGGGGGTACTGGGGTACCCAGTGGGGGTACCGGGGTGCGGGGGGGTGTCTCCATCCGGCCGTGCCGCAGGTCCGGTACATGAAGATCATCGAGAAGAGCGGGTACCAGGCGCTGCCCTGGGTGCGGTACATCACCCAGAGCGGGGGTGAGCGCGGGGGACCCCCCAGGACCCCCCCAAACCCCTTTTAAGGGACACCCCCCCTCACCCCTGCTCTCCCCATTGCAGACTATCAGCTCCGCACCGGTTAATGGGGTCCAGCCCCCCCGGACCCCCCATATAAAGAGCTGTGACCCGGTCCTGTGTCCGTGTTGTTGTTTTGGGGGGGGGACACCCCGATGCGGTGCCCACTTGAGTTGCCCTTTTAAGAGGGGCAGGAGGGAGGGAGGGCGTGGCGTGACAGCTGCGTCCGGTCACGTGACGCCGGCGGAAGGGGGTCCGTTTTGTCACGTGGGTCCGGAGGAATGGCGGCGCCGAAGCTCCGCGTGAACGCGGCCTTCGCGGAGCGGCTCCGGAGGAACCGGGAACGGGAGGAGCTGAGGAGGCGTGAGGGGGATGGGAGACGGAGAACGGGAAGGGGAGAACGGCGGGATAACAGCGGGATAACGGGGATAGCAACGGGATAACGGCGGGATAACGGGGATAGCAACGGGATAACGGCGGGTAGAACGGGAACGGGATAACAGCGGGATAACAACGGGATAACGGGGATAGCAACGGGATAACAACGGGATAACGGGGATAGCAACGGGATAACGGCGGGAGAACGGGAACGGGATAACAACGGGATAACAGCGGGATAACGGGGATAGCAACGGGATAACGGCGGGATAACAACGGGATAATGGGAACGGGATAACAGCGGGATAACGGGGATAGCAACGGGATAACGGCGGGAGAACGGGAACGGGAGAATGGGAACGGGAGAACGGCGGGATAACAGGAACGGGATAACAGCGGGATAACGGGGATAGCAACGGGATAATGGCGGGATAACAACGGGATAATAGGAACGGGATAACAGCAGGATAACGGGGATCAGGATAACAGGGTAACAGCGGGATAGCAGGGATAAAAATGGGATAGCAACGAGGATAACAACAGGGATAACGGGAACGGGAATAACGTTAGTGGGAATGGGATAACAACGGGATAGGAGCTGGGAAAGCAACAGGATAACAACGGGGATAACAGGAATGGGAATGGGGATAACGGGAATAATGGGAAGGATGGGAATGGGGATAAGGGGGATAATGGGAATAGGAATGACAACAGGGAATGGGAGTGGAGATAACAACAGGGAATGAGAAACAGGGAATGGGAGTGGCGATAACAAAAGGGAATGGGAAACAGGGAATGGGAGTGGGGATAACAAAAGGGAATGGGAAACAGGGAATGGGAGTGGGGATAACAAAAGGGAATGGGAAACAGGAAATGGGAATGGGAGTGGGGATAACACGGAATGCAATAACAGCAGGGAATGGGAATGGGTTCCTGACACACACACCCCCCCCCCTGCAGTGCAGGAGCGCTATGGGAACACCGGCTCTGGCTCCAGCTCCAGCTCCGAGTCCGACTCCAGTGGGGATGAGGTGGTGAGTCCGGAACCGGGAATGGGGATGATGGGGATCCCCCCCTCCCCCCCCCCCAATCCCTGCTTCCCAACCGCCCCCAGCCCGAGGATCCCGTCCTGGAGCGGGAATTCTACCGGATGCTGGCGCTGCTCAAGACCCGGGATCCCCGCATCTATCGCCCCGACACCACCTTCTACACCCCCAGAGGTACCCGGGGGGGGAATGGAGGGGGGGGCAATGGGGGGGGGGGCCCAATTCCTTATTCGCATTCCCAGATTCCTCATCATCATCATCGGAGGAGGAGGAGGAGGGGGAGGAAAAGCGCCCGGCAAAGCCGATGTTCCTGAAGGATTATGAGAGGAAAGTGGTGCTGGAGAAGGAGGGGTGAGGAGGGAATGGGGGGGAATTGGGGGGGAGGAAATGGGGGGGGTGTCTGACAGTCTGACCCACACCCCCCACCCCCCCGGCTCTCCCCATAGCAAATATGTGGATGAAGAGGATGAGGAGGATGAGGAGGCTGCAGCAGAGAGGAGGAAGGTGGGGATGGGGGAGGCATAACCCCCCATATCACATTGACCCCCCATATCACACTGACCCCCCCATCACATTGACCCAATCACAGTCCCCCCCCATATCACAGGGACCCCCCCAACATCACATTGACCCAATCACAGCCCCCCCATATCACATTGCCCCCCCCATATCACATTGACCCCCCCATCACATTGACCCAATCACAGTCCCCCCAACATATCACAGGGACCCCCCCAACATCACATTGACCCAATCACAGCCCCCCCATATCACATTGACACCCCCAATATCGCATTGCCCCACCCATCACATTGGACCAATTACAGACCCCCCCATACCACATTGTTCCCCCCAACATCACATTGAGCCCCCATTTACATTGAACCCCCAACATCCCACTGACCTCCCAATCACATTGACCCCCCCAACATCACATTGAGCCCCCCATTGACATTGACCCCCAATCACATTGACCCCCCCCATCATATTGACCCAATCACAGCCTCCCATATTACGTTGACGCCCCATATCCCATTGATCCAATCACAGACCCCCCCAGTCACATTGGCCCCCCCAATGTCATATTGACCCAATCATTGACCCTCCAATCACATTTACCCCCATTATCATACTGCACCCCTCAATCATTGACCCCCCAATATCACGTTGCCCCCCCATCACACTCCCCCCCATCTAACCCTGCCCCCCATTCCCCCCCCAGCGAATGGCTTCCAAGAGCTACGTGGAGGAGCAGCAGGAGCTGAAGGAGAGGTGGGAGCGGGGGGGGAGCCCCCCCTTTATCCCTTTATATGGGGGGGGGTAACTGAGTCCTGTGCCCCCCCCCGGCAGCTTCCGACCCTTTATGGCTGAGAGCGAGGATGAGGACGAGGGGGGGGGCTCTGCTCTGCTGCGGCCCCGCACTCGGACAGCGGAGGAGAAGGTGGGGGGGGGTCCATTGATGGGGGTGGGTCAGTGGATGGGAGTGGGGGTACATTGATGAGGGGGGGTCCGTGGATGGGAGGTCCATGGAGGGGGGTCCATCAATGGGGGGGGGTCAGTGGGGGTCCATTGATGGGGTGGGTCAGTGGATGGGAGGTCCGTGGATGGGAGGGGGGGGGGGGGTCCATTGATGAGGGGGGGGTGTTCCATCGATGGGGGGGGGAGTCCATTGATGGGGTGGGTCTATGGAGGGTGGGGGTCCATTGATGGGGGGGGTCAATGGATGGGGGGTGTCCATGGCGGGGTGGGGTCTATTGATGGGGGGGTTCCATGGTTGGGGGGGGTCACTGATGCTCTGCCCCCCCCCCATAGGAGCAGGAGGAGGAGGAGTACATCCGGTGGCTGAAGGGGCAGGGGGGGCCCCCCCCGGAGCCGCTACAGGAGCTGGTGAGGGCTGAGGCTGGGGGGGGATCCCTGTGTGCCCCCCCGCCCCCCCATTCACACAATGGGTGCCCCACCCCCCCATAGGCCCCCCTGCAGCGGTTCTGGACGGATCCGGAGCTGGAGCCGGGCGAGCGCTTCCTGCGGGATTACATCCTGGAGCGCGGCTACCGGGAGCACAGCGATGACGAGGACGAGGCCGAAGGGTGCGGGGGGAGCCCCCCTTCGCCCCCCTCCCCCCCTTCCTTTCCCTTTTCCTCCCTCTTCCCCCCCTTCCTTCCCCTTTTCCTTCCCCTTTTCCTTCCCCTTTTCCTTCCCCTTTTCCTTCCCCTTTTCCTTCCCCTTTTCCTTCCCCTTTTCCTTCCCCTTTTCCTTCCCCTTTTCCTTCCCCTTTTCCTTCCCCATTTCCTTCCTCTTCCCCCTCCCCCTCCCCCCTTTTCCTTCCCCTTTTCCCCCTTTTCCTTCCCCTTCCCCCCCTTTTCCTTCCCCTTTTCCTTCCCCTTTTCCTTCCCCTTTTCCTTCCCCTTTTCCTTCCCCTTTTCCTTCCCCTTTTCCTTCCCCTTTTCCTTCCCCTTTTCCTTCCCCTTTTCCTTCCCCTTTTCCTTCCCCTTTTCCTTCCCCTTTTCCTTCCCCTTTTCCTTCCCCTTTTCCTTCCCCTTTTCCTTCCCCTTTTCCTTCCCCTTTTCCTTCCTCTTCCCCCTCCCCCTTTTCCCCCCTTTTCCTTCCCCTTTTCCCCCCTTTTCCTTCCCCTTTTCTTTCCCCTTTTCCTTCCTCTTTCCCCCCCCTTTCCCCCCCTTCCCTCCCCCTGTCTGATCCCCCCCATTCACCCCCATTCCCCCCCCAGGTCCCCCCCATCCCTGCCGGACTCCTCGGATGAGGGCGAGCTCTTCCTGGCCAGGCAGGAGCAGTTCGAGCGATCCCACAACTTCCGCTTCCAGGAGCCGGGAGCACAGCAGGTGGGGGGGGGCAGGATATGGGGGGGATTCAATAGGATGTGGGGGGGGGTCAGGATATGGGGGGGATTCAGTAGGATGTGGGGGGGGGCAGGATATGGGGGGGATTCAATAGGATGTGGGGGGGGTCAGGATATGGGGGGATTCAGTAGGATGTGGGGGGGGGGGGGGTCAGGATATGGGGGGGATTCAATAGGATGTGGGGGGGGGGGTCAGGATATGGGGGGGATTCAGTAGGATATCGGGGGGATGCACTAGGATGCCGGGGAGGGGGGCATGGATGCACTGACCCCCATTCCCCCCCCAGATGCAGACATTCCCAAGGAGCATCCCCACATCTGTGCGGCGCCGGGATGAGAGGAGGAAGGAGAAGAGGGAAGAGATCCGGGAGAGGAAGAGGAAGGTGAGGGGAGGAGGAAGGCGCCGTGTCCCTGTATCCCTATGGATCTGTGTCCATGTGTCTCTATGGCCACATGTCCCTATGGCACCATGTCCATGCGTCCCTATGGCCCTGTGTCCATGTATCTCCATGGCACCCCATCCCTGTGTCCCTGTATCCCCATGGTCCCATGTCTCTATGTCCCTGTATCCCTATGGAGCCATGTCCCTGTACCCCTATGGCCCTGTATCCCTGTCTCCCTATGGAGCCGTATCCCTGTATCCCTATGTCCCTGTCTCCCTATGGAGATGCGTCCCTGTATCCCTGTCTCCCTATGGAGCCGTATCCCTGTATCCCTCTCCCTATGGAGCCGTGTCCCTCTCTCCCTATGGAGCCGTGTCCCTGTATCCCTGTCTCCCTATGGAGCCATGTCCCTGTATCCCTATGGAGCCGTGTCCCTGTCTCCCTATGGAGCTGTGTCCGTGTCTCCGCAGGAGAAGCAGCGGCACCGGGAGGAGCTGAAGCAGCTCAAGAACCTCAAACGGGCCGAGGTGGCCGCGCGGCTGCGCCGGCTCCAGCGCGCGTCCGGATCCGGCCCCGGCTCCGGCTCCGGCCCCAGCATCACCGCGGCCGCGCTCGAGGGCGATTTCGACCCGGAACAGCACGACCGGCTCATGGCGGTGGGGGCACCCCCCATCCCTCCCTGTCCAAACACATCCAGCCCTATCCATCCATGTCCATCCATATCCATCTGTATCCATCCATGTCCATCTCTCTCCATCCGTATCCATATCCATTCATGTCCATCCATATCCATACAGATCCGTGTCCATCCATATCCATCTGTATCCATCCATGTCCATCTCTCTCCACCCTTGTCCATCCTTATCCATCCATATCCGTATCCATTCATATCCACTCCTGTCCATACCCATTCATGTCCATCCCTATCCATCCATATCCATTCATGTCCATTCCTATCCATCCCTGTCCATCTCTGTCCATCCATGTCCATATCCATCCCTGTCCGTCCATATTCATCCGTGACCATCCCTGTCCATCCATATCCTTCCGTATTAACTCCGTACTCCCCTGTATCCATCCATATTCCCCCATATCCATTCCATATCCCCCCCCATTCCCAGCTGAGCCCCTCGCTCCCACCAGGAATGCTTTGGGGACCATTACTATGGGCAGGAGGAGGAGGAGAAGCCCCAGTTTGAGGCTGAGGAAGGGCTGGAGGGTGAGTGGGGGGGGAGGCGCCCTGTCCTGTGCCCCCCACCCCCCATGTCCCTGTGCCCCCCCATCTCCCTGTGTCCCTTCCCCTCCCCCCAGATGACTGGAACTGGGACACGTGGACGGGTCCGGCCGAGGGGGGGGCCGAGCGGGAGCCCCATTGTGAGGACCCCGACTTTGTGGTGAGTGCAGGACACCCCCCAGCCCCCCATGTTCTATATGTGCCCCCCCATGTTCTATATGGCTGATGTTCCATATGTGCCCCCCCATGCAGATGGACGCCGATTACACCCCCGCGCCCCCCCCGCAGCGCTTCCGGGACGCACTGGAGCGGCACAAACCCCCCTTTGACCCTGGTGAGAGCAGCACCGAGACCCCCCCATAACCCCCCCGCAATGGACTCTTCCTGACCCCCCCCATAACCCCCCCAAGGGACTCTTCCTGTCCCCCCCCCATAACCCCCCCAATGGACTCTTCCTGCCCCCCCCCCAGGCTCCAGCACCCTGGAGCAGTACCTGGATGAGTTCTATGGGCTGGACCACGAGGATGTGATCGGGGGGGACCTGCCCTGCCGCTTCCGGTACCGCCGTGTCCTGCCCTGCGACTTCGGCCTCACCACCGAGGAGGTGCGCTCCGAACCCCCCCCCCCAGAGCCCAATGGAACCTTCCAGCTCCATTGAACCCCTCCAGAGTCAATTGGAACCTTCCAACCCCATTGTACCCCCCCAGAGCCAAATGGAACCTTCCAGCTCCATTGAACCCCTCCAGAGTCAATTGGAACCTTCCAACCCCATTGAACCCCCCCAGAGCCAAATGGAACCTTCCAGCTCCATTGAACCCCTCCAGAGTCAATTGGAACCTTCCAACCCCATTGAACCCCCCCTGAGCCAGATGGAACCTTCCAACCCCATTGAACCCCTCCAGAGCCAAATGGAACATTCCATTTGACCCCTGCAACCCCATTTGACCCCCCAGACCCATCTGGATCTCCCCCCCCCACCCCATTTGGACCCCTCCCAGACCCATTTGGACCCCCCGACCCATATGGCCCCCCCATTTGGACCCCCCCAGACCCATCTGGATTCCCCCCCCCAGACCCATCTGGATCCCCCCCCACCACATTTGGACCCCCCAGACCCATTTGGACCCCCCCAACCGCGTGCACCCCCC
The DNA here is from genome assembly GCF_028554395.1 of Pezoporus wallicus. Lineage (NCBI taxonomy): Eukaryota > Metazoa > Chordata > Aves > Psittaciformes > Psittacidae > Pezoporus > Pezoporus wallicus. The sequence continues at coordinate 6,422 of NW_026637777.1, read as the reverse complement.
TCCATCTGTCAGATCCTGGCAGCGGATGACAAGGAGCTGAACCGCTGGTGCTCCCTGCGCAAGACCTGCATGTACCGGTAAGGGGGGGCCGGGGGGGGGGGCCAGGGGTGCCCCCACATTAGGGGTGCTCAGGACCCCTTTGCCCCCAGCTCGGAGCGGGAGGAGCGGCAGGATCAGGCCAACTACAGGCGCCGGGCCCAGAACACGTGGAAGAAGAAGCAGATCCTCAAGTCCCTCTTGTAAGGGGGGGTCACATCCTGGGGCCCCCTTTATCCTCATCCTCATCCCTTTATCCTCATTCCTTTATCCTCATCCCTTTATCCTCATCCTTTTATCCTCATCCCGTTATCCTCATCCCTTTATCCTCATTCTCATCATCCTCATCCCTTTATCCTCATCCCTTTATCCTCATCCTTTTCTCCTCATCCCGTTATCCTCATCCCTTTATCCTCATCCCTTTATCCTCATCATCTCTTTCTCCTCATCTTCATCCCTTTATCCTCATCCCTTTATCCTCATCCTCATCCCTTTATCCTCATCCTTATCCCTTCATCTCCCCCCCTTATCCTCATCCCTTTATCTTCATCCCCCCGCTTTATCCTCATCCTCATCTCTTTATCCTCATCTTAATCCCTTTATCCTCATGCCCCCTTTTATTCTCATTCTTATTGCTTTAACCTCGGTTATCCTTTCATCCTCATGCTTATCCTTTCATCCTCATCCCTTTATCCTCATCCCTTTATCCTCATCCCCCCTTTATCCTCATCCCCCCTTTATCCTCATCCCCCCTTTATCCTCATCCCTTTATCTTCATCCTCCCCCTTTATCCTTACCCCCCATATCTTCATCCCTCCCTTCATCCTCATCTCTTCATCCTCATTCCCCCCCCTTTATCCCACCCTTTATCCTCATCCCCCCCCTTTATCCTCATCCCTTCATCCTCATCCCCCCCCTTTATCCTCATCCCTTTATCCTCATCCCCCCCGCTTCCCTTCATCCTATCCCCCCTTTATCATCCCTTTATCCTCATCCCCCCTTTTATCCCCCCTTCATCCCCTTTATCCTCATCCCCCCTTATCCTCATTCCCCCCTTTTTCCCCCCTTTTATCCTCATCCCTTCATCCTCATCCCCCCCTTTATCCTCATCCCTTTATCCTCATTCCCCCCCCAGCCCCGAGGAGCCAGAAGCGGAGCCAGAAGCGGAGCAGAAGCCCCAGGACAAGCGGAAACGACCCCGGGGGGGCCGGTTCAGGTGCCCCCCCCCCCCCGCGCCGTGGCTCGGCCCCGTTGGGCCCCGGGTGCGCCTGGGGGGCAGAATTCACCGGCAGGCGTTTGGCTGCCTTCGGCCTCAGCGCCCGGCGCCTCCGGTACCGGCAACGGCACAAGGGGGGCGCGGGGGGCAGCCGCTGCCCCCCCAGCGCGAGGGTAAGGGGGAGGTCCCATGGGTGACAGCCGGGGCCTGGTGCAGTTCATCTTTATTGGGGGGGGGAGCAATAAATAGCGTGTGACCCCCCCCACCATGAGCAGCGTCTGATACCCCCCTCCCGGGGGGAGCATGGAGGTTCATGGGTGCTGCCCCATTCCCCCCGCCCCATGAGGTGCCAGCGGGGTGCCCCACGCCATGGGTACCAGGCGCTGGATGCGCTCGTCCCTCTTCTGCTGCAGCTCCGTGTCCAGGGAAGAGGGATGGGTCCAGGGTGATGGGGCACAAAACAGGGGGCATAAAGGGGGTTTGGGGGGGGCATAAAGGGGTTTGGGGGGGGACAAAGGGGTTTGGGGGGGGCCAAAGGGGTTTGGTGGGGTCCTAAGGGGGTTGGGGGGGGTCCTAAGGGGGTTGGGGGGGGGGCTAAAGGGGTTTGGGGGGGTCCTGAAGGGGTTTGGGGGGGGACAAAGGGGGTTTGGGGGGGGACAAAGGGGGTTTGGGGGGGGCCTAAAGGGGTTTGGGGGGGTCCTAAAGGGGTTTGGGGGTTCCTAAGGGCGTTTGGGGGGGGCACAAAGGGGTTTGGGGGCACCTCCCATAGCCTCAGAGGCCCCTTTCAGCACCATGGAGAGCGCCACCAGCAGCACCCATAGGGGCTCAGAGCTCACTTATGGGGTACTCCCCCCCAACACTTATGGGGTTCCCCCCCCACACTTATGGGCTGCCCACCCTACACTTATGGGGTGCCCCCCTACTTATGGGGTTTTCCCCCCACTTATGGGATGTCTCCCCCTACTTACGGGATGCCCCCTCACTTATGGGGTGTGTTCGCTCACTTACAGCATGCCCCCCACACACTTACATGATCCCCGCCCCACACTTATGGAGCATCCCCTCCCACTTATGGGGTGTCCCTCCCCACTTACAATGTCCCTGCCCCACACCTATGGGGCATCCCCCCCCACTTATGGGGCATCCCCTCCCACTTATGTGGTGTCCCCCCCCACTTATGTGCCATCCCCTCCCACTTATGGGGTGTCCCTCCCCACTTACAATGTCCCCGCCCCACACTTATGGGGCATCCCCCCCCACTTATGTGGTGTCCCCCCCCACTTATGTGGCATCCCCTCCCACTTATGGGGTGTCCCTCCCCACTTACAATGTCCCCGCCCCCACTTATGGGGCATCCCCCCCCACTTATGTGGCGTCCCCTCCCACTTATGGGGTGTCGCTCCCCACTTACAATGTCCCTGCCCCACACTTATGGGGCATCCCCCCCCACTTATGTGGCATCCCCTCCCACTTATGTGGTGTCCCCCCCCACTTATGTGGCGTCCCCTCCCACTTATGGGGTGTCCCTCCCCACTTACAATGTCCCGCCCGACACTTATGGGGCATCCCCCCCCACTTATGTGGCATCCCCTCCCACTTATGGGGTGTCCCTCCCCACTTACAATGTCCCTGCCCCACACTTATGGGGCATCCCCCCCCACTTATGTGGTGTCCCCCCCCACTTATGTGGCGTCCCCTCCCACTTATGGGGTGTCCCTCCCCACTTACAATGTCCCCGCCCCACACTTATGGGGCATCCCCCCCCACTTATGTGGCATCCCCCCCCACTTATGGGGTGTCCCTCCCCACTTACAATGTCCCCGCCCCACACTTATGGGGCATCCCCCCCCACTTATGTGGCATCCCCTCCCACTTATGGGGTGTCCCTCCCCACTTATGTGGCGTCCCCTCCCACTTATGGGGTGTCCCTCACCACTTACAATGTCCCCGCCCCACACTTATGGGGCATCCCCCCCCACTTATGGGGCATCCCCCCCCACTTATGGGGTGTCCCTCCCCACTTACAATGTCCCTGCCCCACACTTATGGGGCATCCCCCCCCACTTATGGGGTGTCCCTCCCCACTTACAATGTCCCCGCCCCACACTTATGGGGCATCCCCCCCCACTTATGGGGCATCCCCCCCCACTTATGGGGTGTCCCTCCCCACTTACAATGTCCCTGCCCCACACTTATGGGGCATCCCCCCCCACTTATGGGGTGTCGCTCCCCACTTACAATGTCCCTGCCCCACACTTATGGGGCTCCCCGCCCCATAGTTACCTTCTCCAGCAGCGCCTTCACCTCCCACTCCTGCCGCTGCCGCCGGCTACGATAGGGGTTGTTCTCCAACGCGTCCAAGTTGGCTTCCCCAGCCCCTAACGTGTGGGGCGGTTGAGGGTCAAAAGGAACTTATGGGGTGCCCCCCCACCCCCCGCCCCACATGGAGCACCCATGGGTGCCTATGGGGCCGGCACCCACCTGGCACCAAGATGCTGCTGAAGCCTTGAGCGTGCCCGACGCCGAGGACGTCCTCAAAGGGGCAGAAGCGAAGGGCGCTGGGGGGCTGGGGGGGGCGGTGGCAAAGGTAGGGTTGGGTGGGCAGCTCCTTGGCCACGTCCTTGTAGACCTGGTTGGGGGGCAATTGGGGGGGCGGAGATGGGGCTGGGGTTGACCCATAGAGGCATGGAATGGGGGGCAATGGAAGGACATTCAAGACGTTGAGGTGTTGGGGGTCAACAAGGGACTATGGGGCTGGGGTTGACCCATAGGGCCATGGAATGGGGGCAACGGAAGACCTTCAAGACGTTGAGGTGTTGGGGGTCAACAAGGGACTATGGGGCTGGGGTTGACCCATAGGGCCAGGGTTGATCCATAGGGGCATGGAACGGGGGGCAATGGAAGGACCCTCAAGACCATTGAGGTCTTGGGGGTCAACAAGGGGCTAAGGGGCTGGGGTTGACCCATAGGGGCATGGAACGGGGGGCAATGGAAGGACATTCAAGACGTTTGAGGTGTTGGGGGTCAACAAGGGACTATGGGGCTGGGGTTGACCCATAGAGGCATGGAATGGGGGGCAATGGAAGGACATTCAAGATGTTGAGGTGTTGGGGGTCAACAAGGGACGATGGGGCTGGGGTTGACCCATAGGGGCATGGAATGGGGGGCAATGGAAGGACCCTCAAGACCATTGAGGTGTTGGGGGTCAACAAGGGACAATGGGGCTGGGGTTGACCCATAGGGGCATGGAATAGGGGGCAATGGAAGACCTTCAAGACCATTGAGGTGTTGGGGGTCAACAAGGGACTATGGGGCTGGGGTTGACCCATAGAGGCATGGAATGGGGGGCAATGGAAGGACATTCAAGATGTTGAGGTGTTGGGGGTCAACAAGGGACGATGGGGCTGGGGTTGACCCATAGGGCCATGGAATGGGGGGCAATGGAAGGACCCTCAAGACCATTGAGGTGTTGGGGGTCAACAAGGGACCATGGGGCTGGGGTTGACCCATAGGGGCATGGAATAGGGGGCAATGGAAGACCTTCAAGACCATTGAGGTGTTGGGGGTCAACAAGGGACTATGGGGCTGGGGTTGACCCATAGAGGCATGGAACGGGGGGCAATGGAAGGACATTCAAGACGTTGAGGTGTTGGGGGTCAACAAGGGACTATGGGGCTGGGGTTGACCCATAGAGGCATGGAATGGGGGGCAATGGAAGGACATTCAAGACGTTGAGGTGTTGGGGGTCAACAAGGGACTATGGGGCTGGGGTTGACCCATAGAGGCATGGAATGGGGGGCAATGGAAGGACATTCAAGATGTTGAGGTGTTGGGGGTCAACAAGGGACGATGGGGCTGGGGTTGACCCATAGGGGCATGGAACGGGGGGCAATGGAAGGACATTCAAGATGTTGAGGTGTTGGGGGTCAACAAGGGACTATGGGGCTGGGGTTGACCCATAGGGCACCCTTAGAGGCATGGAAAGGGGGGCAATGGAAGGACACTCAAGACCAGTGAGGTCTTGGGGGTCAACAAGGGACTATGGGGCTGGGGTTGACCCATAGGGGCATGGAACGGGGGGTAATGGAAGGACATTCAAGACGTTGAGGTGTTGGGGGTCAACAAGGGACTATGGGGCTGGGGTTGACCCATAGGGGCATGGAACGGGGGGCAATGGAAGGTCCTTCAAGAGGTTGAGGTGTTGGGGGTCAACAAGGGACTATGGGGCTGGGGTTGACCCATAGGGCCGGGGTTGACCCATAGAGGCATGGAACGTTGGGGCAATGGAAGGACCTTCAAGATGTTGAGGTGTTGGGCGTCAACAAGGGACCATGGGGCTGGGGTTGACCCATAGGGGCATGAAATAGGGGGCAATGGAAGACCTTCAAGACCATTGAGGTGTTGGGGGTCAACAAGGAACTATGGGGCTGGGGTTGACCCATAGGGGCATGAAATAGGGGGCAATGGAAGACCTTCAAGACCATTGAGGTGTTGGGGGTCAACAAGGGACTATGGGGCTGGGGTTGACCCACAGGGCCAGGGTTGACCCATAGGGCCATGGAACGGGTAGCAACGAAAGACCTTCAAGTCGCCGAAGCCTTGAGGCTCAACAAGGCGCTATGGGGCTGGGCTTGACCCCTAGGACCACGGCACGACTTGAACCCCCCCAAAGCCCCGCTGTGGGTCTCTATGGGGCGGGATTCACCTGCACCACGTCCCCACAGGAGGCGGCCAAGAGCCCGCGTTGGCTGAAGTCGAGGTGCGCGGCGCCCAACGGCAGCACCAGCTCGTGGAGCGCCTTATAGGTGCGTAGGTCGAAGAGGCGGAGCTTGCGGTCCAACCCGGCCGAGGCCATGTATCTGTGGGGCACGCACCCCATAGAGATCACCCCATAGAGGTCACCCCATAGCCCCCCATAGGAGACACAAGGAACGGCCCCCAACGCTTACGTGCCGCTGGCGTCGACGGCGAGCGCCGCACGGCGCCGCGGTGGCAGAGGATGCGCACCAATGGCTCCGGCACGGAGGGGCTCCATAGGGTCACGGTGCCTGGATGTGGGGGTGGGGGATATGGGGGGGGGAATGAGTCTTGAGGATCATGGAGGTTGAGGATCTAAAGGGGTTTGGGGGGGTTCTAAGGGGGGTTTGGGGGGGGTCCAAAGGGGTTTGGG
>NW_026637776.1:0-323 GCF_028554395.1 Pezoporus wallicus | reverse complement strand
TATGAAAGGGAGGAGCGACAGCAATGATGGTGACACCGTTGCAAAGCTGATCTTCGATTGTGGGAGCAGGCGGCAACTGTTCGTGCTCTACTCACTGTGCAGCTGGGCAGCCGAGAGCAAGCTCCGAAGAGGGTGCATTCAAATGGACCTTTAGGTATGAAAGCGAGGAGCGACAGCAATGATGGTGACACCGTTGCAAAGCTGACTGTGTGCTGAAGATGCCCAGCACATGCTTTCCCTCCCTGCTCTTCGACTGTGGGAGCAGACGGCAACCGTTCGTGCTCTACTCACTGTGCTGCTGGGCAGCCGAGAGCAAGCTCGAA
>NW_026637775.1:0-3236 GCF_028554395.1 Pezoporus wallicus | reverse complement strand
GCTGTGGTGGTAACTGTGGTGCGCTAATTGGGCAGAGTTGGTCTTCAGGGTGCAGGAAGAGGTGATGCAGGAGGCTCCATCAGTCAAATCAAGGGCTCAGTGGTGGTTTGCCACAAGCTCTCGGGTTACTTTTCAATGAATGCCCCCAGGAGAGTCTTCAAGGGGGCATGTGAAGTTCGGTTCCTGCTGGATGGCTTTGCAGAGGGTCCCATAAAGGTCCAGTGCAGTGGGTCTGTGCAGAGCCAACCTGTCTCCCCACGCTGACAAGCCTCAGTGCCCTGACCCTGTGGTGGGTACAACAAGGGCCAGGGGGATAGTGGGGCGTTAAGATTTGACTCCCAGTCACCTGTACTTATAAACACTCACTTGGTGCTCTGAGATGCTCCTCACTGTGCCCTCAGGGACAGAAAACACCAAGGGGATGTTGCAGAAAAACCACCACAATTCTGCTTGTGCTGCCAGAAACCAGGTGCCTGCCCCCAGGCTGAGACAATTCCCCAGCCCCCTGCCCTTCCTTTTCCCAAGCATCCTCTCTGAGCATCCTTCTGCCTTTGCCATCTCCCATCTCATTGCCTCTGCCCCATCCATCACCCGCCACCAGCGAGTTAATACTGAAATGAGGATAATAAAGCACATCAGGCAGGGGAGGGAGAGGAGCCTGCTCCTTCATTTGGCCTCTCACATTCCTGTTTGTGTTTGGATGTATGTGAAATATCTGCCCAAAGGGACCTAATGTAGCAGAACACTGGAAATGCTTTCAGGCTGTTAGGTAGCTGCCCGACATGGCATTACCCAGCAGCTAATTAAACTGGTACCCGTCCCAAAGTGATGAGTTTGCAGGGAGGCTGCGAAGCTGACAGAGATTGATGCTGCATGGCTTATCAATTTTCAATCTCAACACAGTGAGATATTTATCAGGCTGCAGAGAACAAACACTTGTAATATTTAAAGGGGGAAGACTTTAATGGAATCCATTGCAGATCACCAGTTTCTGTTCCCCTGGGCTCATTCCTTTCCTCTCCTTTTTCTCATCTTATTTTCATTTTCTTAGCATACAATAGTCAATGAGGGAAGGAGGTTTTAATTTAAAATGCTGGTTCCCTCCATCTCCCCCACCCTTTCTCCCCATCCTAAAGGTTTATGCATTTATTTGGATAAAAGGTTTTAAACAATAAAGAACTGTCTGCAGTAATTTGTGAAGATAATAGATTATCCTGGGAGGAGGCCTGGCTTGAAGAATTTCCTGCTGCAGAATTCAGTCCTTGTCATATCGTTATTTTGTTAGGAAAGAAAAAGGAGGGCAAGAGTAGGAGAGAGCAGAATGCAGTGACTGGGCTGAACTCCTTGCTGGATAAATCCTCCTGGTGGTATTGAGCAGAGTCTGGATCTGCTCCTTTCACACACATGCTCCCAGGTCAGGGCCGTGCAATCAGTGCTGAGGTTATTTTCCCCCCTGAATGGGAAATAGCTTGGTCGCTCCATCCCTGGGAAGTCAACTGGATACAGCCCTGGATGAAAAATGCTCCACAGCTTGCTCCAAGGAGGCCTAGAGACAAATTGCCCAGGAGCGATCCTTGACACCGGATCCAGGCAAGGTCAACCTTAAACCCCATCAGTAGTTGAGAGCTGGACCAGAGTTGGCCGCTTAAGGACTCAGTTGTAGATTAGAGGTGTATTCCTGAGTGCTCATTAGTACACCACGAAGAGATATTGTAATGAATCACTAATCAATAGCTGAAGGCTTGAGCTGATTCTTTTCAGCCGCTGCTTCTAACTGCCTTCAACACCTTCCACCCGTGGTTTAATAAACACACGCTGCTCCTGTCTAGGACAGGCGGCTAAGATTGACTAATCACTTATAAACAACTTGCAAATGGATGGTTAATGAGAACTGCATGAATAATTGCTTTTTCCTTTTACTGCCTAACCAGAAATAAATGCAAAATGAGATTTCTTTTTCAGAATGGCCCAAAATAGAAAGTTTTTCAGCTTGTTTCTTGCCTTAGAGAAGCCCTCTCCACCTTCACAAAGCCTTTGCGATTCAACGGGAGGGTCTATATCATCCAAACCTAAACAGCTTTCTGTTTCTTTTTGTTTTACACTCATTTTCCTCACTTTTGAAAGTATTTTAAAAATTAAGGTGAGGCAGATGTAATCTTAGAGCAGTGTTTTGAATGGAAATGGGTTTATTTTCCTCTTCTGGGAATAAAAGATCTTTTTGAAACCCAATGTGAAAATCTCCTGGCATAGAGGGAAAAAAAAAGCCCTCTCCTGTCATTTGTTAAAGATGGCTGAAAGCATCTCAGATCACTGCAGTCTTCAAACACTCCTGTCATTCCTCCTCCAGCTCTGTCACTGGGATGTGATTGTGGGGTGTGTGGCTGGGTGCCCACCAGAGCTGCTCCATCACTGCCCTCCTCAGCCGGACAGGGGAGAGGAAATGCAACGAGAAGCTCATGAATTGAGATAAGGGCAGGGAGAGATCACTCGCCAATTGCTGTCATGGGCAGAACAGACTTGACTTGGGGAAATCAGTTTAATTTATTACCAATCAATCAGAGCAGGGTAATGGGAAATAAAACCGAATCCTTGCCATGCAAGCCCAACACAGATTGTAACCCGCCTATGAAGCCTGACCTACAAGAATGTGGGGAATTTGACATTTCCACAGGCTTTCTGGTTCTGTGGCTGCTGCCTCCTTCACAGGTAGTTCCACCTCAGGAACTCGGAAAGTGGTGCACACTGAATGCAAATAGGATCTGGATCCATTTTATTTGCACTTGCTCAAAATTCTGTGAGGATAATTTGGGTTTGGCATCTAAACCCAGTCCTTAATTGAGTGCAAGAAATTCAAGCAACTTCAAATACACTAAACCAGCCTAGTTTGCACCAGGTTATAAGCCCGTTTTGCATTAAATCAGGTTTTCTCTCTAAATGAGACCTTCAGTGTAATTGCTCTGGAGCAGCTTATTCTGATTTCTTTGCCTCTTTGGTTCTGGTAATTTGCCTCCATCAAAACACTCGGGGCAGACAAACAGCAGAGGAAGTCAGGGGATGCTCAGTGGTGCAAATCTTGCTGCTACAAGCTTTTCTTCTTCTTCCACTCCATCTTACATCTGACCAGCTCCTCACCTGTGTCAGGAGGACCCTACATGGCAAGGCTGAGCCCATCATCGCTTATGAGAGCTGTGTGCTCAGTGCCAGGGGTTGGTTCTCCAAGCAGGGGTCTCACTCTC
>NW_026637774.1:0-329 GCF_028554395.1 Pezoporus wallicus | reverse complement strand
AACCCATTTTGCCCCATTTCTATCAAATTTAAACTGCTTTTTTCCCCCCGTTTGCTATGCATTCTTGTTACTTTCTTAAACGTTTTAAGCCACTTTTGGTCATTGCTAACCCTTTTTTTATTTCCATTTTCTAAGTCGTTTTAAGCATTTTTTCGTTTCTTTTCCTAACCCAAATTTCTCAATTTCTAACCATTTTTAAGTTATTTTTCCCCTTTCCTAACCCACTTTTGTCAAGTTCTAACCCCTTTTAAACCATTTCTGGCCATTTCTATCACATTTTTGTCACGTTTCAACCCCTTTTAAGCTTTTTTTTTCCATGCTAATTTTTG
>NW_026637773.1:0-320 GCF_028554395.1 Pezoporus wallicus | reverse complement strand
ACAGGGATAGAAATGGATAGGGATAGAAATGGATAGGGATAGAAATGGATAGGGATAGAAATGGATAGGGATAGAAATGGATAGGGACAGGGATAGAAATGGATAGGGATAGAAATGGATAGGGATAGGGATAGAAATGGATAGGGATAGGGATAGAAATGGATAGGGATAGAAATGGATAGGGATAGAAATGGATAGGGATAGGGATAGAAATGGATAGGGATAGAAATGGATAGGGATAGAAATGGATAGGGATAGGGATAGAAATGGATAGGGACAGGGATAGAAATGGATAGGGATAGAAATGGATAGAAGAAATG
>NW_026637772.1:0-3228 GCF_028554395.1 Pezoporus wallicus | reverse complement strand
ACTTACAGCCAGTATTTGCTGTTTTAGTGTTTATTGGCTGGGGGGCCTGGGCTAAGGTTCTTGTTTCACTGTACTTTATGGTAACGACTTACAGTACAATAGACTAATTGATCATGAAACTGGGCTGGTATGCATTCTCAGTGTGGTCATCACCTCTATACTTTGGGAGGCATATAATGGATTTTTTTAGCAATTACACATCTTTCTTTTTCCTTTTGTTGGGGTGTCAACCTATGAGGAGACATTCCCTCACACCCTCTGCTCCCGCACCAGGATATTTACAGTGGGAGTAAATTCTGGAAGAGTTAAAGATCCTGAATATCCTTTCAATGACCTTGAAAGCACCCTGCTCCTCTTGCTGGGAACTGGCTTGTTGCTGCATATGCTCTCTATGTTTTGCCTATGGCATGTCCGCCCTGAGAACGCCCAATCTTATCTGTTCATGGAAGCTAAGCAGGGTGGGGTTTGGGTCTTGTCTACAGTTAGACAACAATATAGGAGGACCAAAAGATTTTCCCCGAGGCTGGACAGTCATGAGTGGCAGGGACTGTGGGATAGTATGGGTGAGTATCTAGTCCAGTGAGTCCCTCCAGTGCTTTGGAAGCATTGGAGATTGAAGGAAGCTGTATGGAGTCCCTGACAACAAGTTGCAGAAACTGCTGAAGGAGAGGGTGAATCGAGTCAGTTTGCCGAGGTGAAAGCCATCCAGCTGGCCTTGGACATTGCTGAACGAGAAAAGTGGCCAGTACTTTATCTCTATACTGACTCATGGATGGTGGCAAATGCCCTGTGGGGGTGGTTGAAGCAATGGAAGCAGAGCAACTGGCAACGCAGAGGTAAACCCATCTGGGCTGCTGCACTGTGGAAAGATATTGCTGCCCGGGTGCAGAACCTGGTGGTGAAGGTACGTCATGTAGATGCCCACGTACCCAAGAGTCGGGCCACTGAGGAACACCAGAACAACCAACAAGTGGATAAGGCGGCTAAGATTGAAGTGGCTCAGATGGACTTAGATTTGGAACATAAAGGTGAATTATTTTTGGCCCGGTGGGCCCATGACACTTCAGGCCATCAGGGTAGAGATGCAACATACAGATGGGCCCGTGATCAAGGGGTGGACTTAACAATAAACATGATCAAGGGGTGGACTATACCCCAGGTTATTCACGACTGTGAAATGTGCTGCAATTAAGCAAGCTAAACGGTTAAAGCCTCTTTGGTATGGAGGATGATGACTGAAGTACAAATATGGGGAGGCCTGGCAGATTGATAGTACTCCCACCAACCCGCCAAGGCAAGTGCCATGTGCTTACCATGGCGGAAGCAACCACCAGATGGTTGGAAACATACCCTGTGCTCCATGTCACTGCCCGGAACACTATCCTGGGCCTTGAGAAACAGATTGTGTGGCGACACGGCACCCCAGAAAGAACTGAGTCAGACAATGGGACTCATTTCCAGAACAACCTTATAGACACTTGGGCCAAAGGGCATGGCATTGAGTGGGTATATCACATCCCCTAACATGCACCAGCCTCTGGGAAAATCAAATGGTACAACGGGCTCTTAAAAACTACACTGAGAGCAATGGGTGGTGGGACTTTCAAACATTGGCATACCCATTTACCAAAGGCCACCTGGTTGGTCAACACCAGAGGATCTGCCAACAGGGCTGGTCCAGCCCAGTCAGAACTTTTACATACTGTAAAGGGGGACAAAGTTCCTGTGGTGCACATAAAGAATTTGCTGGGGAAGACAGTCTGGGTTATTCCTGCTTCAGGTAAAGGCAAACCTACAAATGGGACAGTTTTTGGTCAAGGGACCCAGGTATACTTGGTGGGTAATGCAGGAAGATGGGGAAGTCTGATGTGTACCTCAAGGGGATTTGATTTTAGGGGAAAACAGCCAAGGAACTTAATTGTATGCTGTTGCCTGCTGTGTAGCACTTTTATAGCCCACCAACTAGATGTCTTCAGGTCACCAGACACTGGCCCTGACTTACCTCCAACCATCATCCCAACAAAGAATGAACTTTGACGAAACCAGACGAACTCAGCAGTGACCAGACAAGTTCCGCAGTGTCATCAGCAGGCAACAGTCCAACACTGCACACCATCTCTCCTGCTCTGAAAGACTGTTACAAGAGATGGAGCCCGACATCAGGGACCAGATGGACTCAGCAGCTTTATAGGGATTGGTCCATGGACTAAGGAATGATATCTCTGTGTGTGTGTGTGTGTATGTATATATATATATATATGTATATGAGACAAAAGTGATGGTATATTGAAAAATGTGAGATCTGAGCATGATGTGAATGGTATGGAATAAGGGGTGGATACTGTCCTGGGTTCAGCAGTAGCAGTAGTCATTTTTCTCCTTCTTAGTAGCTGGTCCAGTGCTGTGCTTACGATTTACAGCCTGGGAACAGCGCTGATAACACTGATGTTTTTAGTTGCTGCTCAGTAATGCTTACTCTGACCAAGGACTTTCTGAGCCTCATGCTCTGCCAGGGAGGAGGGGAAGCTGGGAGGAAGCAGAGACAGGACACCTGACCCAAACTGACCAAAGAGGCATTCCGTGCCACTGCATGTCATGCCCAGGATAGAAAATGGGGTCAGTTACCTGGAAGGGCTAGATCACTGCTGGGGTCGGGCTGGGTGTCAGTCGGTGGGTGGTGAGCAGTTGTATTCTCCTCCCTTGTTATTTCCCTTATCATTATCATTGGTGGCAGCAGTAGCGGTTTTGTGTTATACCTTAGTTACTGGACTGTTCTTATCTCAGCCCATAGGAGTTACATTCTTTCCAGGAGCTGGGGGAGGAAGGGGAAGAGTGAGGGAGCGGCTGCATGGTTCTGAGTTACCGGCTGGGCTTAAACCACCACATAGCTGTTTTCATCAAAAAGGCAGACTTTGAAAGGGAAGGATGATAAGAAAAGGCTGTGGAAACAGGGAAGAATTTATTTGCTTCTAGAAGTAAAAGCTAGTGTCACCTGTAACAATGCTGTACAACTGCACAGTTGAAATAATCATTAGAGGAACTGTGTTGGAGAACTTTAATGTCATCGGTGCTTATAGATCTTAATTGATAAATTTTGGAAAAAAAATAACTCCTGTACCTTACATCACATCTGAACAATGAAAAAGTGGTTGTTATCATGAATCCCTCTAAATGTAATTAAGTATTGATTGCCTAAATCTTAATATGCTTGTACTTTAAGGATATGGA
>NW_026637771.1:0-3224 GCF_028554395.1 Pezoporus wallicus | reverse complement strand
CCCCCATTGACACCCCCATTGACACCCCCATAGGGAACCCCCCCCTTGACACCCCCATAGGGAACCCCCCATTGAGACCCACATAGGGACCCCCCCGACACCCCTATGGGGTACCCCCCATTGACACCCCCACAGGGGACCCCCCATAGAGGACCCCCCCAAGACACCCAAATAGGGGACATCCCCATTGGCACCCCCATAGGGGACCCCCCATTGACACCCCTATGGGGGACCCCCCAATTGAGACCCATATGACAACCCCAATGTCACCCCCATAGGGGCCCCCCCTTTGGCACCCCCATAGGGCCCCCCCCAATTGAGACCCATATGACAACCCCAATGTCGCCCCCATAGGGGCCCCCCCATTGACCCCCCAATGATGCTTCCCATAGGGGACCCCCCAATTGACCCCCCCAATGGCCCCCCCCCACTGACCCCCCCTATTTCCCCCACTGCCCCTATTGGGGTCCCCTTTGGGGGTGTCCCCCCCCCGAGCTTCCCCCCCCATGTAATGAATAGGGGGTGGGGGGTGGGGTCACTGTGACCCCCCCATGTGCAATAACCCCCCCCCCAGGACCCCTTTAACCCCCCCCCCTTGGTGCCTCTATGGGGGGGGCCCCCCCCCTTTGGCCCCCCCCCCATTTCCACAATCAACGACCCATAAGTGCTGCGACCCCCCCCCCCCAACCTTTGAGACACCCCCCTCTTGGGGGAATGACGTCATGACGTCGTGACGTCACCGGGACACACCCCCCCCCTTTTTGTGATTGATTTTTTCTTGCTCTTCTTTTTGTATTTTTTTGTATTTTTGGGGAATTTTTGATGTCGAAATAAAGGGGAAAAAGGCGAAAAATGGGAATTGGCCCCCCCCGGACCCGAAACCCCCCAAAAGCACCCAAAAAACCCTGCCCCCCCCCCCCCCCCCCCCCCCCCCCCGCCCTGCAGCGCAATGGGCTCACCCCGAGCACCCCCATGGCGGAATGGAAGCGCCCGAGGGGGCGGGGCATAACCCGCGGGCATTGAGGGCTGATGGGCCATTAACCAGTAATTAACGAGCTATTAATGGGTAATTAATGAGCTATTGACCGCTAATTAATGAGCTGTGAACTCCCAAATGATGAGACATTGACTGAAAATCAACGAGCTATAACCCGCTAATTAATGAGTTATTAACCAGTAATTAATGAGCTATTGACCGCTAATTAATGAGCTGTGAAGTGGCAAATGATGAGACACTGTCTGCTAAGTAGTGACATTGTCTGCTAAGTAGTGAGCTATTACCCGCTAATTAATGAACCATAAACCGATAATTAATGACCCATGGACCGTTAACTGATAATTAATGAGTCATTGACCACTAATTAATGAATCATTACCCGCTAATTAGTGAGTTATTAGCCAGTAAGTAATAAGCTACTGACCGCTAAATCATGACCCATTAACCTGTAATTAATGAGCCATTGACCGCTAATTAATGAGCTATTAACCGCTACCGAATGAACTATTAACCGCTAATTAACGAGTTATTGACCGCTAATTAAAGAGCCATTAGCCGCTCATTAACGAGCCATTGATCGGTAATTAAAGAGCCATTAACCGCTAATTCATGAGCTATTAACAGCTAGTTAATGAGCCATTACCGGCTAATTAACGAGCTATTAACTAGTAATTAATGCGCTATCAAAAGGTAATTACTGAATGATTACCCACTGATAAATATCTTAATAAGCAAAAAATCCTTAATTAACGGTCCATTGCCTGCTAACTAATGTTACCAGGCGCTAATTAGCTATTAAGTACTTATTAATGAGCTCTTAAGGGATAATTAATGACCTATGAATACTGAACTGTTAATAAGCTATTAGCGACTAGTTAATGAGCTATGAACATCTAAATAATGTTTTATTAGTGGCTAATTAATGTGCATTAATCGCTTACTAATGCCCTATTAACTAATTCATACTCCATTAATCGCTAATTAATGCCCTATTTATCTCCAATTAAAACTCCATTAATAGCTAAGTTATGCCCTGTTCTCTGTTGCCCTATTAATCTCTAATTAATGGCTAATAAATACTCCATTAATTGCTAATTAATCTATATTTAATGGTCCATCAATCTCTAATTAATTCTCCATTAATATCTAATGGCCCATTAATCTCTAATTAATTGCATATTAATCTCTAATTAATTCCTCATTAATCTCTAATTAATTCCCTATTAATCTCTAATTAATTCTCCATTAATCTGTAATTAGTTCCCTATTAATCTCTTAATTCCTCACTGATCTAAATAATTCTCTATTAATCTCTAATTATTTCCCCATTGATCTCTAATTAATTCTCTATTAATCTCTAATTGATTCCCCATCAATCTCTAATTGATTCCCCATTAATTTCTAATAGATCCCCTATTAATCTGTAATTAATTCCCCATTTATCTCTAATTCCCGATTAATCTCTAATTAATTCCCCATTAATCTCGAATTAATTCCCCATTAATCTCGAATTAATTCCCGATTAATCTCTAATTGATCCCCTATTAATCTCTAATTAATTCCCCGTTAATCTCTAATTAATTCCCGATTAATCTCTAATTGATCCCCTATTAATCTCTAATTAATTCCCCGTTAATCTCTAATGAATGCCCTCTCAATCTCTAATTACTGCCCCATTAACCGCTAATTAACCCCCAATTACCGCCTAATGAACGGCGCTGGCTCTCACCTCCCGCCCCCCCTCCCCCGTCACGTGCCCCCCCGTGGCCCCGCCCCCTCCGCTCATCCCCATTCATCCCCTGCGCTCCCGCCGCGCGCTCCCGCTCCAGGTACCGGGGGGAGGGGGGAGGGGGGGGGAGCTCCCGGTGCCGGTCCCGCTCCGGGGGGAGGGGGAGGGGGGGTGGTCCCGGCCATGCCCCCCCTCGCGCTGCTGCTGCTGCTGGGGGGGGGAGGGGGCCTCGTGCTGAGCACCCCGCCCCTCCCCCCGCGCTTCCTCTGCACCCCGCTCCCCGCCGAGCACGCGTGCGCGGGGGGGGGAGGGGACCCCGGGCCCTACCGAGACCCCCCCGGGGGGGAGGGGGAGGGGGGCGCCGAGGACCCGCTCGGCTCCGTCCTGCGCCTGCGCGAGGCGCTCGTGCGCCAGCGGGAGGTGGCGCTGGAGCTCGCGGCCAAACTGGGGCGATGCGAGGCCGAGAGGGGGGGGAGGGGCGGGGGGGAGGGGCGGGGG
>NW_026637770.1:0-319 GCF_028554395.1 Pezoporus wallicus | reverse complement strand
TCAGCACACAAGCAGCTTTGCAACGGGGTCACCATCATTGCAGTCTCTCCTCGGTTTCCTACCTAAAAGTCCATTTGAATCCAAATTCTCAGGTGGTGTCTCTCAGCTGCCCAGCAGCACAGTTAGTACAGCACGAACGTTTGGCCTCTGCTCCCACAGCAGAAGAGCCAGGATTGAAAGCTGGTGCTGGACCTGTTCAGCACACAATCACCTTTACATTGGTGCCTCCATCGTTGCTTTCACTGCTCACATTCATACAGGAAAAGCATTTGAATGGAATCAGTCCAGAGCCTGCTCTCTGCTGTGCAGGAACACAGTC
>NW_026637769.1:0-3262 GCF_028554395.1 Pezoporus wallicus | reverse complement strand
AGCACACAATCACCTTTACATTGGTGCCTCCATCGTTGCTTTCACTGCTCACATTCATACAGGAAAAGCATTTGAATGGAATCAGTCCAGAGGCTGCTCTGCTGCGCAGCAACACAGTCAGCACAGAATGAACAGTGGCATCTGCTCACACGGCAGAAGGAGCAGCAGGGAAAGCTAGTGCTCTGCTTCTTCAGCACACAAGCAGCTTTGCAACGGGGTCACCATCATTGCAGTCTCTCCTCGGTTTCATACCTAAAAGTCCATTTGAATCCAAATTCTCAGGTGGTGTCTCTCAGCTGCCCAGCAGCACAGTGAGTACAGCACGAACGTTTGGCCTCTGCTCCCACAGCAGAAGAGCCAGGATTGAAAGCTGGTGCTGGACCTGTTCAGCACACAATCACCTTTACATTGGTGCCTCCATCGTTGCTTTCACTGCTCACATTCATACAGGAAAAGCATTTGAATGGAATCAGTCCAGAGCCTGCTCTCTGCTGCGCAGCAACACAGTCAGCACAGAATGAACAGTGGCATCTGCTCACACGGCAGAAGGAGCAGCAGGGAAAGCTAGTGCTCTGAATCTTCAGCACACAAGCAGCTTTGCAACGGGGTCACCATCATTGCAGTCTCTCCTCGGTTTCATACCTAAAAGTCCATTTGAATCCAAATTCTCAGGTGGTGTCTCTCAGCTGCCCAGCAGCACAGTGAGTACAGCACGAACGTTTGGCCTCTGCTCCCACAGCAGAAGAGCCAGGATTGAAAGCTGGTGCTGGACCTGTTCAGCACACAATCACCTTTACATTGGTGCCTCCATCGTTGCTTTCACTGCTCACATTCATACAGGAAAAGCATTTGAATGGAATCAGTCCAGAGGCTGCTCCCTGCTGCGCAGCAACACAGTCAGCACAGAATGAACAGTGGCATCTGCTCACACGGCAGAAGGAGCAGCAGGGAAAGCTAGTGCTCTGCTTCTTCAGCACACAAGCAGCTTTGCAACGGGGTCACCATCATTGCAGTCTCTCCTCGGTTTCATACCTAAAAGTCCATTTGAATCCAAATTCTCAGGTGGTGTCTCTCAGCTGCCCAGCAGCACAGTGAGTACAGCACGAACGTTTGGCCTCTGCTCCCACAGCAGAAGAGCCAGGATTGAAAGCTGGTGCTGGACCTGTTCAGCACACAATCCCTTTACATTGGTGCCTCCATCTTTGCTTTCACTGCTCACATTCATACAGGAAAAGCATTTGAATGGAATCAGTCCAGAGCCTGCTCTCTGCTGCGCAGCAACACAGTCAGCACAGAATGAACAGTGGCATCTGCTCACACGGCAGAAGGAGCAGCAGGGAAAGCTAGTGCTCTGCTTCTTCAGCACACAAGCAGCTTTGCAACGGGGTCACCATCATTGCAGTCTCTCCTCGGTTTCATACCTAAAAGTCCATTTGAATCCAAATTCTCAGGTGGTGTCTCTCAGCTGCCCAGCAGCACAGTGAGTACAGCACGAACGTTTGGCCTCTGCTCCCACAGCAGAAGAGCCAGGATTGAAAGCTGGTGCTGGACCTGTTCAGCACACAATCCCCTTTACATTGGTGCCTCCATCGTTGCTTTCACTGCTCACTTTCATACAGGAAAAGCATTTGAATGGAATCAGTCCAGAGCCTGCCCTCTGCTGCGCAGCAACACAGTCAGCACAGAATGAACAGTGGCATCTGCTCACACGGCAGAAGGAGCAGCAGGGAAAGCTAGTGCTCTGCTTCTTCAGCACACAAGCAGCTTTGCAACGGGGTCACCATCATTGCAGTCTCTCCTCGGTTTCATACCTAAAAGTCCATTTGAATCCAAATTCTCAGGTGGTGTCTCTCAGCTGCCCAGCAGCACAGTGAGTACAGCACGAACGTTTGGCCTCTGCTCCCACAGCAGAAGAGCCAGGATTGAAAGCTGGTGCTGGACCTGTTCAGCACACAATGACCGTTACATTGGTGCCTCCATCGTTGCTTTCACTGCTCACTTTCATACAGGAAAAGCATTTGAATGGAATCAGTCCAGAGCCTGCTCTCTGCTGCGCAGCAACACAGTCAGCACAGAATGAACAGTGGCATCTGCTCACACGGCAGAAGGAGCAGCAGGGAAAGCTAGTGCTCTGCTTCTTCAGCACACAAGCAGCTTTGCAACGGGGTCACCATCATTGCAGTCTCTCCTCGGTTTCATACCTAAAAGTCCATTTGAATCCAAATTCTCAGGTGGTGTCTCTCAGCTGCCCAGCAGCACAGTGAGTACAGCACGAACGTTTGGCCTCTGCTCCCACAGCAGAAGAGCCAGGATTGAAAGCTGGTGCTGGACCTGTTCAGCACACAATCCCCTTTACATTGGTGCCTCCATCGTTGCTTTCACTGCTCACTTTCATACAGGAAAAGCATTTGAATGGAATCAGTCCAGGGCCTGCTTTCTCCTGCGCAGCAACACAGTCAGCACAGAATGAACAGTGGCATCTGCTCACACGGCAGAAGGAGCAGCAGGGAAAGCTAGTGCTCTGCTTCTTCAGCACACAAGCAGCTTTGCAACGGGGTCACCATCATTGCAGTCTCTCCTCGGTTTCATACCTAAAAGTCCATTTGAATCCAAATTCTCAGGTGGTGTCTCTCAGCTGCCCAGCAGCACAGTGAGTACAGCACGAACGTTTGGCCTCTGCTCCCACAGCAGAAGAGCCAGGATTGAAAGCTGGTGCTGGACCTGTTCAGCACACAATCCCTTTTACATTGGTGCCTCCATCGTTGCTTTCACTGCTAACACTCATACAGGAAAAGCATTTGAATGGAATCAGTCCAGAGCCTGCTCTCTGCTGCGCAGCAACACAGTCAGCACAGAATGAACAGTGGCATCTGCTCACACGGCAGAAGGAGCAGCAGGGAAAGCTAGTGCTCTGCTTCTTCAGCACACAAGCAGCTTTGCAACGGGGTCACCATCATTGCAGTCTCTCCTCGGTTTCATACCTAAAAGTCCATTTGAATCCAAATTCTCAGGTGGTGTCTCTCAGCTGCCCAGCAGCACAGTTAGTACAGCACGAACGTTTGGCCTCTGCTCCCACAGCAGAAGAGCCAGGATTGAAAGCTGGTGCTGGACCTGTTCAGCACACAATCACCTTTACATTGGTGCCTCCATCGTTGCTTTCACTGCTCACATTCATACAGGAAAAGCATTTGAATGGAATCAGTCCAGAGGCTGCTCCCTGCTGCGCAGCAACACAGTCAGCACAGAATGAAGAGTGGCATCT
>NW_026637768.1:0-3226 GCF_028554395.1 Pezoporus wallicus | reverse complement strand
GACTGGTACACATATTGCCCCCCATAGCCCCCCATAGCCCCCCCATAGCCCCCCATTGCCTCCATTGCCCCCATTGCCCCCATTGCCCCCCCTCAAGCCCCGCCCCTCCCCATGACGTCACCTTTCCCGCCGCCGCCAACGTCAGGAGGGCGGGGCCAGCGCGGGGCCAACCCGGCGCGAGCAGCTCCAGCAGCAGCGCCACGTCATTGATGACGTCAGCGGCCAGCCTGCGAGGGCCAATGGGAGAGGAGGGGGGGGGGGGAGGGAGAAAGGGGTGGAGCCAATGGGGGAAGGGGGCGGGGCTTAAGGGAGGAGCGGGGTTTGGGGAAGGGGGCGTGGCTTCGTGAATGGGCGGAGCTTAGGGAGGGGGTGGGGCTTGGGGAAGAGGCGGGGCTTATGGAATGGGCGGGGCTTAGGAAAGGGGGCGGGGCTTAGAGGGGGCGGGGCTTGGGGAAGAGGCGGGGCTTAGAGAAGGGGGCGTGGCATAGGGAAGTGGGCGGAGCTTAATGAAGGGGCGGGGCTTGCGGAAGGGGCGTGGCTTATGGAAGTGGGCGGTGTTTGGGGAAGGGGCGTGGCTTAGGGAAGAGGGTGGGGTTCTGGAAGGGGGCGTGGCTTGGGGAAGGGGCGGAGCTTAGAGAAGTGGGCGGGGCTGGGGAAGGGGCGGGGCTTAGGGAAGGGGCGGGGTTTGAGGAAGTGGGCGGGGTTTGGGGAAGGGGGCGGGGTTTGCGGGAACGAGCGGGGTTTGGGGAAGGAGGCGTGGCTTGGTAAAGGGGCGGGGCTTATGGTAGGGGCGGGGTTTGGGGAAGTGGGGGCTTGGGGGAAGGGGGCGGGGCTTAGGGAAGGGGGCTGGGTTTGGGAAAGGGGGCGTGGCTTGGTAAAATAGGGCGGGGTTTGCTGGAAGGGGCGGTGCTTATGGGAAAAAGGGGCGGGGCTTAGGGAAAAGGGCGTGGCTTAGGGGAAGAGGGCGTGGCTTAACGAAGGGGCGGGACTTAGGGAAGAGGCGGGGCTTATGGGAGGGGTGGGGCTTATGGAAGGGGCGGGGTTTGGCGAAGGGGCGGGCTTAGGAAAGGGGCGGGGTTTGCAGAAGGGGGCGGGGCCTCACCGCCACTGCTTGGCCTCGCAGTCCAGGCGGCTCCTATGGGGGGGGGGGGGGGGGGACACCGGTATGGACCAGTAAGGACCAGTAAGGACCAGTATGGACCAGTAAGGACCAGTGCCCCCCACCATTGACTTCCATTGCTCACCCAGTGTGATCCCAGTCCATCCCAGTGCGATCCCAGTGAATCCCATTCCCATCCCAGTCCATCCCATTCCCATCCCAGTCCATCCCAGTCCCTCCCGTTCCCATCCCAGTCCATCCCAGTTCCATCCCAGTCCATCCCATTCTCATCCCAGTCCATCCCAGTCCATCCCAGTCCATCCCAGTTCCATCCCAGTCCATCCCAGTCCATCCCAGTCCATCCCAGTCCATCCCATTCCCAACCCAGTCCATCCCAGTCCATCCCAGTCCATCCCAGTCCATCCCAGTCCATCCCAGTCCCTCCCGTTCCCATCCCAGTCCATCCCAGTCCATCCCAGTCCATCCCAGTGCATCCCAGTCCATCCCAGTCCATCCCATTCCCATCCCAGCCCATCCCATTCCCATCCCAGCCCATCCCAGTCCATCCCATTTCCATCCCAGCCCATCCCATTCCCATCCCAGTCCATCCCAGTCCCTCCCAGTCCATCCCATTCCCATCCCAGTCCATCCCAGTTCCATCCCAGTCCATCCCAAGCCCATCCCAGTCCATCCCATTCCATCCCAGTCCATCCCATTCCCATCCCAGTCCATCCCATTCCCTCTCAGTCCATCCCATTCCCATCCCAGTCCATCCCAGTCCATCCCATTCCCATCCCAGCCCATCCCAGTTCCATCCCAGCTCCATCCCAGTTCCATCCCATTCCCATCCCAGTTCCATCCCAGTCCATCCCAGTCCATCCCAGTTCCATCCCAGTTCCCTCCCAGTCCATCCCAGTTCCCTCCCAGTCCATCCCAGTACCATCCCAGTCCATCCCAGTCCATCCCAGTCCATCCCAGTCCATCCCAGTCCATCCCATTCCCATCCCAGTCCATCCCATTCTCATCCCAGTCCCTCCCGTTCCCATCCCAGTCCATCCCAGTCCATCCCAGTCCATCCCATTCCCATCCCAGTCCATCCCATTCCCTCTCAGTCCATCCCATTCCCATCCCAGTCCATCCCAGTCCATCCCAGTGCTCACCCCTGCAGGCAGGCGAATGTGATTCTCGTCACCATCCCCACCCCATCTGTGGGTGACACAAATTTGGGGTGAAAAAGGGGGATTTTGGGTCAAAAAGGGGGTTTGGGGTGAGGGGTTTGGGGTGAAAAAGGGGGATTTTGGGCAAAAAGAGGGGGTTTGGGGTGAAAAAGGGGATTTTGGGTCAAAAGGGGGTTTGGGGTGAAAAAGGGGGATTTTGGGTCAAAAGGGGGGTTTGGGGTGAAAAAGGGGGATTTTGGGTCAAAAAGGGGATTTGGGGTGAAAAAGGGGGATTTTGGGTCAAAAGGGGGTTTTGGGGTGAAAAAGGGGGATTTTGGGTGAAAAAGGGGGTTTGGGGTGAAAAAGGGGGATTTTGGGTCAAAAAGGGGGTTTGGGGTGAAAAGGGGGATTTTGGGAAAAAGGGGGGTTTGGGGTGAAAAGGGGGATTTTGGGTCAAAAAGGGAAATGGGGTGAAAAAGGGGACGGGCAATTTTGGTGAAAAAGGGGGATTTGGGGTGAAAAAGGGGGATTTTGGGTCAAAAGGGGGGTTTGGGGTGAAAAAGGGGGATTTTGGGTCAAAAGGGGGGTTTGGGGTGAAAAAGGGGGATTTTGGGTCAAAAAGGGGGTTTGGGGTGAAAAAGGGGGATTTTGGGTCAAAAAGGGGATTTGGGGTGAAAAAGGGGGATTTTGGGTCAAAAAGGGGGATTTGGGGTGAAAAAGGGGGATTTTGGGTCAAAAAGGGGGTTTGGGGTGAAAAAGGGGGATTTTGGGTCAAAAGAGGGGATTTGGGGTGAAAAATTTTGGGTCAAAAAGGGGATTTTGGGTCAAAAAGGGGTTTGGGGTGAAAAAGGGGGAAAAAGGGGGGGGTGAAAAGGGGGATTTTGGGTCAAAAAGGGGGGATTGGGGTGAAAAAGGGGATTTTGGGTTTGGGGTGAAAAAGGGGGATTTTTGGGTGAAAAAGGGGGATTTT
>NW_026637767.1:0-319 GCF_028554395.1 Pezoporus wallicus | reverse complement strand
TGGTGTTGGACCTGTTCAGCACACAATCCCCTTTACATTGGTGCCTCCATCGTTGCTTTCACTGCTCACTTTCATACAGGAAAAGCATTTGAATGGAATCAGTCCAGAGCCTGCTCTCTGCTGCGCAGGAACACAGTCAGCACAGAATGAACAGTGGCATCTGCTCACACGGCAGAAGGACCAGCAGGGAAAGCTCGGGCTGTGTCTCTTCAGCACACAAGCAGCTTTGCAACGGGGTCACCATCATTGCAGTCTCTCCTCGGTTTCATACCTAAAAGTCCATTTGAATCCAAATTCTCAGGTGGTCTCAGCTGCCCAG
>NW_026637766.1:0-3241 GCF_028554395.1 Pezoporus wallicus | reverse complement strand
CAGCACCTCCATCCCCGCACCTCCATCCCCGGGGCATCAGCACCTCCATCCCCGGGGCATCAGCACCTCCATTCCCGGGCCATCAGCACCTCCATCCCCGGGGCAGCAGCACCTCCATCCCCGGGGCATCAGCACCTCCATCCCCGGGGCATCAGCACCTCCATCCTCAGGCCATCAGCACCTCCATCCCCGGGCCATCGGCACCTCCATCCCCGGGGCACCGGTACCTCCATCCCCGGGGCATCGGTACCTCCATCCCCGGGCCAGCAGCACCTCCATCCCCGTGGCATCAGCACCTCCATCCCCGGGGCACCGGTACCTCCATCCCCGGGGCATCAGCACCTCCATCCCCGATCATCCCCAGGTCAGCAGCATGAGCGCCCGGAGCTGAGGCTCGGCGCTGCCCCGTCCCGCACCATGTCCTTTGCGATGCTGCGCTCGGCTCCCGGCCGCTTCCTATACCCGGAGATCATGCTGTCGGAGGACGAGGAGAACGGCAGCGAGAGCTCGGGCTCGGAGGAGAAGCCCTACCGCCTGGGCACCGACGGC
The DNA here is from genome assembly GCF_028554395.1 of Pezoporus wallicus. NCBI lineage: Eukaryota > Metazoa > Chordata > Aves > Psittaciformes > Psittacidae > Pezoporus > Pezoporus wallicus. The sequence continues at coordinate 2,692 of NW_026637766.1, read as the reverse complement.
TACGGCCTGACCGCCGCCAAGCGCCGGCACGGCAAGAAAACGGGGCGGCTGCACCGGGAGCCCCGGCAGCGCCACACGGCGAACGCTCGGGAGCGGGACCGCACCAACAGCGTGAACACGGCCTTCACGGCGCTGCGCACCCTCATCCCCACCGAGCCGGCCGACAGGAAGCTCTCCAAGATCGAGACCCTCCGCCTGGCCTCCAGTTACATCTCGCACCTCGGCAACGTGCTCCTGCTGGGCGAGGCGGGCGGCGACGGCCAGCCCTGCCTCACCTCGCCCGCCTTCTACCACCACGGAGCCGGCAGCCCCGCGGGCAGGGACCCCGATGCCTCCCAGCCCAAGCAGATCTGCACTTTCTGCCTCAGCAACCAGAGGAAGCTGGTGAGAAACGGGGGGGGACCACAGGGAGAGGCGGGCGGTGGGGATGGAGATGGGTCTGCGGTCATTGGGTGCCGTGAGGGGATAGGGAGTGATGGAGATGGGGATGGAGATGGGTCTGCGGTCATTGGGTGCTGAGGGGGGGATAGGGAGTGATGGAGATGGGTCTGCGGTCATTGGGTGCTGTGAGGGGATAGGGAGTGATGGAGATGGGTCTGCGGTCATTGGGTGCCGTGAGGGGATAGGGAGTGATGGAGATGGGGATGGAGATGGGTCTGCGGTCATTGGGTGCTGTGAGGGGATAGGGAGTGATGGAGATGGGGATGGAGATGGGTCTGCGGTCATTGGGTGCTGTGAGGGGATAGGGAGTGATGGAGATGGGGATGGAGATGGGTCTGCGGTCATTGGGTGCTGAGGAGGGGATAGGGAGTGATGGAGATGGGTCTGCGGTCATTGGGTGCTGTGAGGGGATAGGGAGTGATGGAGATGGGGATGGAGATGGGTCTGTGGTCATTGGGTGCTGTGAGGGGATAGGGAGTGATGGAGATGGGGATGGAGATGGGTCTGCGGTCATTGGGTGCTGAGGGGGGGATAGGGAGTGATGGAGATGGGGATGGAGATGGGTCTGCGGTCATTGGGTGCCGTGAGGGGATAGGGAGTGATGGAGATGGGGATGGAGATGGGTCTGCGGTCATTGGGTGCTGAGGGGGGGATAGGGAGTGATGGAGATGGGGATGGAGATGGGTCTGCGGTCATTGAGTGCTGTGAGGGGATAGGGAGTGATGGAGATGGGGATGGAGATGGGTCTGCGGTCATTGGGTGCCGTGAGGGGATAGGGAGGGATGGAGATGGGGATGGAGATGGGTCTGCGGTCATTGGGTTGCTGAGGGGGGATAGGGAGTGATGGAGATGGGGATCTGCGGTCATTGGGTGCCGTGAGGGGATAGGGTGTGATGGAGATGGGGATGGAGATGGGTCTGCGGTCATTGGGTGCTGTGAGGGGATAGGGAGTGATGGAGATGGGGATGGAGATGGGTCTGTGGTCATTGGGTGCTGAGGGGGGGATAGGGAGTGATGGAGATGGGTCTGCGGTCATTGGGTGCTGTGAGGGGATAGGGAGTGATGGAGATGGGGATGGAGATGGGTCTGCGGTCATTGGGTGCTGAGGGGGGGATAGGGAGTGATGGAGATGGGTCTGTGGTCATTGGGTGCTGTGAGGGGATAGGGAGTGATGGAGATGGGGATGGAGATGGGTCTGCGGTCATTGGGTGCTGTGAGGGGATAGGGAGTGATGGAGATGGGGATGGAGATGGGTCTGCGGTCATTGGGTGCTGAGGAGGGGATAGGGAGTGATGGAGATGGGGATGGAGATGGGTCTGCGGTCATTGGGTGCTGTGAGGGGATAGGGAGTGATGGAGATGGGGATGGAGATGGGTCTGCGGTCATTGGGTGCTGAGGGGGGATAGGGGGTGATGGAGATGGGGATGGAGATGGGTCTGCGGTCATTGGGTGCCGTGAGGGGATAGGGAGTGATGGAGATGGGGATGGAGATGGGTCTGCGGTCATTGGGTGCAGAGGGGGGATAGGGAGTGATGGAGATGGGTCTGCGGTCATTGGGTGCCGTGAGGGGATAGGGAGTGATGGAGATGGGGATGGAGATGGGTCTGCGGTCATTGGGTGCTGTGAGGGGATAGGGAGTGATGGAGATGGGGATGGAGATGGGTCTGCGGTCATTGGGTGCTGTGAGGGGATAGGGAGTGATGGAGATGGGGATGGAGATGGGTCTGCGGTCATTGGGTGCTGTGAGGGGATAGGGAGTGATGGAGATGGGGATGGAGATGGGTCTGCGGTCATTGGGTGCTGTGAGGGGATAGGGAGTGATGGAGATGGGGATGGAGATGGGTCTGCGGTCATTGGGTGCTGTGAGGGGATAGGGAGTGATGGAGATGGGGATGGAGATGGGTCTGCGGTCATTGGGTGCTGTGAGGGGATAGGGAGTGATGGAGATGGGGATGGAGATGGGTCTGTGGTCATTGGGTGCTGAGGGGGGGATAGGGAGTGATGGAGATGGGTCTGCGGTCATTGGGTGCTGTGAGGGGATAGGGAGTGATGGAGATGGGGATGGAGATGGGTCTGCGGTCATTGGGTGCTGTGAGGGGATAGGGAGTGATGGAGATGGGGATGGAGATGGGTCTGCGGTCATTGGGTGCTGAGGGGGGGATAGGGAGTGATGGAGATGGGTCTGCGGTCATTGGGTGCTGTGAGGGGATAGGGAGTGATGGAGATGGGGATGGAGATGGGTCTGTGGTCA
>NW_026637765.1:0-324 GCF_028554395.1 Pezoporus wallicus | reverse complement strand
AGGTATGAACCCGAGGAGAGACTGCAATGATGGTGACCCCGTTGCAAAGCTGCTTGTGTGCTGAAGAAGCAGAGCACTAGCTTTCCCTGCTGCTCCTTCTGCCGTGTGAGCAGATGCCACTGTTCATTCTGTGCTGTGTTGCTGCCAGCAGAGAGCAGGCTCTGGACTGATTCTATTCAAATGCTTTTCCTGTACGAGTGTTAGCAGTGAAAGCAACGATGGATGCACCAATGTAAAGGGGATTGTGTGCTGAACAGGTCCAGCACCAGCTTTCAATCCTTGCTCTTCTGCTGTGGGAGCAGATGCCAAACGTTCGTGCAGTAC
>NW_026637764.1:0-3204 GCF_028554395.1 Pezoporus wallicus | reverse complement strand
CTATCTCTTTTTAAGTCATTTTGGCCATTTCCAAACCATTTCTGTCCATTTCTTACTAATTTCCTGTCATTTCTAACCCATTTTTGCCCTTTCCTGACTTGGTTTATGAACAGTTTCTTGCCATTTCTAGTTTGGTTTAATCTTTTCGTAGCTATTTCTAAACTGGTTTAGACTAGTTCTAACTCTTTTTTGCCCAGTTCTATCTCTTTTTAAGTCATTTTGGCCATTTCCAAACCATTTCTGTCCATTTCTTACTAATTTCCTGTCATTTCTAACCCATTTTGCCCTTTCCTGACTTGGTTTAAACCATTTTTGGCTTTTTCTAACCCATTTTAAGTCTTTTTTTTTGGCTATTTCTAAGCAACTGCTGGTCATTCTTGTCTTATTTTTGGCCATTTCTTGCAGGTTTTATTCCATTTTTGGCAATTTCTGAACGATTTATGGAAGTTTCTAGCCTGGTTTAAGCTTTTCTTACCTATATCTAAGCTGGCTTGATATCTAACCCATTTCTTTTTAAGTCATTTTGGCCATTCCCAAACCCTTTGTGTCCGGTTCTTACCAATTTCTTTCTATTTCTAACCTGGTTTTGCCCTTTCCTGACTTGGTTTAAACCATTTTTGGTTCTTTCTAACCCATTTTAAGTCTTTTTTGGCTATTTCTAAGCAATTCCTGGTCATTCTTGTCTTATTTTTGGCCATTTCTTGCAGGTTTTATTCCATTTTTGGCTAAATCTGAACTATTTATGGAAGTTTCTAGCCTGGTTTAAGCTTTTCCTAGCTATTTCTAAACTGGCTTGAGCTATATCTAACCCTTTTTTGCGCAATACTGACTCTTTTTCAGTCATTTTGGCCATTCCCAAACCCTTTCTGTCCAGTTCTTACCAATGTCTTTCTATTTCTAACCTGTTTTTTCCCTTTCCTGACTTGGTTTAAACCATTATTGGCTCTTTCTAAACTATTTTAAGTCTCTTTTTGGCTATTTCTAAGCATCTGCTGGTAATTCTTCTTATTTTTGGCCATTTCTTGCAGGTTTTATTCCATTTTTGGCTAAATCTGAACTATTTATGGAAGTTTCTAGCCTGGTTTAAGTCTTTTTTGGCTATTTCTAAACAATTGCTGCTCATTCTTATCTTATTTACCAATTTCTTACCAGTTTTATGCCTTTTTTGACTAAGTCTGAACAGTTTCTTGCCATTTCTAGTTTGGTTTAATCTTTTCGTAGCTATTTCTAAACTGGTTTAGACTAGTTCTGACCCTTTTTTGCCCAGTTCTATCTCTTTTTAAGTCATTTTGGCCATTTCCAAACCATTTCTGTCCATTTCTTACTAATTTCCTGTCATTTCTAACCCATTTTGCCCTTTCCTGACTTGGTTTAAACCATTTTTGGCTTTTTCTAACCCATTTTAAGTCTTTTTTTTTGGCTATTTCTAAGCAACTGCTGGTCATTCTTGTCTTATTTTTGGCCATTTCTTGCAGGTTTTATTCCATTTTTGGCAATTTCTGAAGAATTTATGGAAGTTTCTAGCCTGGTTTAAGCTTTTCTCACCTATTTCTAAACTGGCTTGAGCTATTTCTAACCCTTTTTTTGCACAATACTGACTCTTTAACGTCATTTTGGCCATTCCCAAACCATTTCTGTGCAGTTCTTAGCAATTTTTTTTCTGTTCCTAACACAGCTTTTGCCCTTTCCTGACTTGGTTTAAACCATTTTTGGCTTTTTCTAACCCATTTTAAGTCTTTTTTGGCTATTTCTAAACAATTGCTGGTCATTCTTATCTTATTTTTGCCCATTTCTTGCCGGTTTTAAGCCATTTTATGGCAATTTCTGAACTATTTATGGAAGTTCTAGCCTGGTTTAAGCTTTTCTTAGCTATTTCTAAACTGGCTTGAGCTATATCTAACCCGTTTTTGCGCAATACTGACTCTTTTTAAGTCATTTTGGCCATTCCCAACCCATTTCTCAACATTTCTTACCAATTTATTTCTATTTCTAACCTGGTTTTGCTCTTTCCTGACTTGGTTTAAACCATTTTTGGTTCTTTCTAACCCATTTTAAGTCTTTTTTGGCTATTTCTAAGCAATTCCTGGTCATTCTTGTCTTCTTTTTGGCCATTTCTTGCAGGTTTTATTCCATTTTTGGCTAAATCTGAACTATTTATGGAAGTTTCTAGCCTGGTTTAAGCTTTTCTTACCTATTGCTGAACTGGCTTGAGCTATATCTAACCCTTTTTTTTGCACAATACTGACTCTTTTTAAGCCATTTTGGCCATTCCGAAACCACTTCTGTCAGGTTGTTACCAATTTCTTCCTATTTGTAACCTGGTTTTGCCGTTTCCTGACTTGGTTTAAACCATTTTTGGCCCTTTCTAATGCATTTTAAGTCTTTTTTTGGCTATTTCTAAACAATTGCTGGTCGTTCTTACCTTATTTTTGCCCATTTTTTGTAGGTTTTGTTCCTTTTTTTGGCTAAATCTGAACTATTTATGGAAGTTTCTAGCCTGGTTTAAGCTTTTCTTACCTATTTCTAGACTGGCTTGAGCTATATCTAAGCCTTTTTTGCGCAATACTGACTCTTTTTAAGCCCTTTTGGCCATTCCCAAACCCTTTCTGTCCAGGTCTTACCAATGTCTTTCTATTTCTAACCTGGTTTTGCCTTTCCTCCCTTGGTTTAAACCATTTTTGGCCCTTTCTAACCCATTTTAAGTCTTTTTTGGCTATTTCTAAACAATTGCTGGTCATTCTTATCTTATTTTTGCCAATTTCTTACCCGTTTTATGACATTTTTGACTAAGTCTGAACAGTTTCTTGCCATTTCTAGTTTGGTTTAATCTTCTCGTAGCTATTTCTAAACTGGTTTAGACTAGTTCTAACTCTTTTTTGCCCAGTTCTATCTCTTTTTAAGTCATTTTGGCCATTTCCAAACCATTTCTGTCCATTTCTTACTAATTTCCTGTCATTTCTAACCCATTTTTGCCCTTTCCTGACTTGGTTTAAACCATTTTTGGCTTTTTCTAACCCATTTTAAGTCTTTTTTTTTGGCTATTTCTAAGCAACTGCTGGTCATTCTTGTCTTATTTTTGGCCATTTCTTGCAGGTTTTATTCCATTTTTGGCTACATCTGAACTATTTATGGAAGTTTCTAGCCTGGTTTAAGTCTTTTTTGGCTATTTCTAAACAATTGCTGCTCATTCTTATCTTATTTACC
>NW_026637763.1:0-3194 GCF_028554395.1 Pezoporus wallicus | reverse complement strand
ATGCTGGTGCGGTTGCCATGGTGACAGCGGGGTGATGGAGGGGCCGTTGCTGGGGTGATGCTGGTGCGGTTGCCATGGTGACAGCGGGGTGATGGAGGGGCCGTTGCTGGGGTGATGCTGGTGCGGTTGCCATGGTGACAGCGGGGTGATGGAGGGGCCGTTGCTGGGGTGATGCTGGTGCGGTTGCCATGGTGACAGCGGGGTGATGGAGGGGCCGTTGCTGGGGTGATGCTGATGCGGTTGCCATGGTGACAGCGGGGTGATGGAGGGGCCATTGCTGGGGTGATGCTGGTGCAGTTGCCATGGTGACAGCGGGGTGATGGGGGGACCGCTGCTGGGGTGATGCTGGTGCGGTTGCCATGGTGACAGCGGGGTGATGGGGGGACCGCTGCTGGGGTGATGCTGGGGCGGGTGCCATGGTGACAGCGGGGTGATGGGGGGGCCGTTGCTGGGGTGATGCTTGGTGCGGTTGCCATGGTGACAGCGGGGTGATGGGGGGACTGCTGCTGGGGTGATGCTGGTGCGGTTGCCATGGTGACGGGGCGGTTGCTATGGTGATGGTGCGGTTGCCATGGTGACTCACGGAGCAGGTACTCGGCGCTGTCGTGGTCGTACTCCATGTCCTCAGGGAAGTGGTTGATCTTCAGGCAGAGCCCCCGCTTGAGGCCTGTAGGGACGGGGGGACACCGGGATATGGGGACATCGGGATATGGGGACACTGGGATATCGGGATACAGGGATATCAGGATACAGGGATGTCGGGATATGGGGACACTGGGATATGGGGATATCGGGGTACAGGGATATCGAGATATGGGGATATCGGGATATGGGGACACTGGGATATCGGGATACAGGGATATCAGGATACAGGGATGTCGGGATATGGGGATATCAGGATATGGGGACACTGGGATATGGGGATATTGGGGTACAGGGATATCGAGATATGGGGATATCGGGATATGGGGACGCTGGGATATCGGAATACAGGGATATCAGGATACAGGGATATCGGGATACGGGGATGTCGGGATATGGGGACACCAGGGGGATGCCACGGAGCTGGGGACATCACAGGGATGGAATTTGAGGACCCCAGGGGCCACCTCCGGCTGTGCAAGACCCAGCAGCCCCTGAGAGTGCCCCCAATACCCCAATGATGCCCCCAATACCCCAGTGATGCCCCCAGTGCCCCAGTGATGCCCCCAGCGCCCCAGTGATGCCCTCATTGATACCCCTAATGATGCCCCAGTGATGCCTCCAATGATGCCCCCAATGCCCCATTGCTGCCCCAATGATGCCCTCAATGCCCAAGTGATGCTCCCAATGCTCCCCATTGATACCCCCATTGCTGCCCCATTCCTGCCCCCATTGCTGCCCCAATGATGCCCCCCATGCCACAATGCTGGCCCCAATGATGCCTCCAATGCCCAAATGATGCTCCCAATGCCCCAGTGATGCTCCTAATGCTCCCCATTGCTGCCCATTGATACCCCCATTGCTGCCGCATTGCTACCCCATTGCTCCCCCCATTGCTCCCCCATTTCTGCCCCATTGCTCCCCCATTTATACCCCCATTGCTCCCCCCATTGCTCCCCCATTGCTCCCCCCATTGCTCCCCCATTCCTGCTCCATTTCTGCCCCATTGCTCCCCATTGCTCCCCCATTGCTCCCCCATTCTTGCCCCATTCCTGCCCCATTGCTCCCCCATTCCTGCCTCATTGCTCCCCCATTGCTCCCCCATTCCTGCTCCATTTCTGCCCCATTGCTCCCCATTGCTCCCCCATTGCTGCCCCATTGCTGCCCCATTGCTCCCCCATTGCTGCCCCATTGCTCCCCCATTGCTCCCCCATTGCTGCCCCATTGCTGCCCCATTGCTCCCCCATTGATGCCCCATTGCTCCCCCATTGCTCCCCCATTGCTCCCCCCATTGCTGCCCCATTGCTCCCCCATTGCTGCCCCATTGCTGCCCCATTGCTCCCCCATTGCTCCCCCATTTCTCCCCCATTGCTCCCCCATTTCTCCCCCATTGCTGCCCCATTGCTCCCCCATTGCTCCCCCATTGCTCCCCCATTCCTGCCCCATTTCTGCCCCTTTGTTCCCCATTGCTCCCCCATTGCTGCCCCATTGCTCCCCCATTGCTTCCCCCATTGCTCCCCCATTGCTCCCCCATTTCTCCCCCATTGCTCCCCCATTGCTCCCCCATTGCTCCCCCATTTCTCCCCCATTGCTCCCCCATTTCTCCCCCATTGCTCCCCCATTGCTCCCCCATTGCTCCCCCATTGCTCCCCCATTGCTGCCCCATTGCTCCCCCATTGCTCCCCCATTGCTGCCCCATTGCTCCCCCATTGCTTCCCCCATTGCTCCCCCATTGCTCCCCCATTTCTCCCCCATTGCTCCCCCATTGCTCCCCCAGTTCTGCCGATTTTCTCGCCCATTGCTCCGCCATTGCTGCCCCATTCCTCCCCCATTGCTCCCCCATTGCTCCCCCATTCCTGCCCCATTGCTCCCCCATTGCTCCCCCCTTGCCACCCCTTTGCCTCCCCTTCTCTGGCCCATTGCTCCCCCATTGCTGCCCCATTGCTGCCCCATTGCTGCCCCATTGCTGCCCCATTGCTGCCCCTTTCCCCCCGCCGTTGCCGCGCACCCTCGAGGCAGCAGACCCTCCAGAGCCCGGAGTGGGTCATCCCCCCCGGCTCGCGCCGGTCCCGCTGCCCCCCGTCGTCGCCGGTGGCGTTGCTGGCGTTGCAGACGACGGCGCGGGCGTAGAGCCAGTAATCGGTGCCGATGGCGATGGTCATGAGGCCGAAGGCCGCGAAGGCGCCCACGGCCGTGAGCAGCGCCTGCGCCCCCCGCTCGCACCAGAGCGGGCCCCCCCCATCCCAGCGCTTGAGCGCGTCCAGCCTGAGGCAGAGCCCCCCCGAGCCCCGCCGGACGGGGGGGGGAATGGGGGGGGCTAAAGGATGGGGATGGGGGGTCCCTAAATGATGGAGATGGGGGGGTAAAGGATGGGGATGGGGGTCCCTAAATGATGGAGATGGGGGGTAAAGGGTTGGGATGGGGGTCCCTAAATGATGGAGATGGGGGGGTAAAGGATGGGGATGGGGGTCCCTATGGGGGGGTCCCTAAATGATGGAGATGGGGGGGTAAAGGATGGGGATGGGGGTACCTAAATGATGGAGATGGGGGGT
>NW_026637762.1:0-31971 GCF_028554395.1 Pezoporus wallicus | reverse complement strand
GAAGTGGAGGCAGCTGATTGGCCCCAGTTTCGCGCCCTTCGCGGCAATGCGGTGGCTGCTGCAGACAAAGGGGCCGCCTGAGGGGACGCCGCCATCTTGGGCCCGCTCTCCCCGCGGCCCCCGGCCAGTCCTGCCGCCGCCAGCGGGGCTCCCGTACCGCCCCGCGACTCCGCTCTGCCCTCCTCGGAGCGAGGCGGTCGGGGTGGGCTGTCCCAACGTCTCCCTAGGACTTGGCTACCAGAGCGTGGCTCCGTGGCATGGCGGCCGGTCCCCTTGTGAGAGCAGGCCCATGGCCGCGTCTTCTGCCCCAGAGGTTCCCGGGGCGGCTCCGCTCCCTGCTGCAGCTCTGCCTTGTCCCAGCTCCTCTCGCAGCGGGGCAGCCAGACCAGAGAATGCGCAGCTTCTTTGCTGGTTCCAAAGCATAAAGTTGGGGGGGGTAGCAATAATAAAACTCCTTTGCTCAGCCCATTAATAAATAGTAACAAGGGGTGTTTTTTTCTAAGGTAAGGATGTCCTCAGCATTAAAAGCTTCCTTATTGAAAGGGAAAACTGTGGCAAAGCTGAACACAAGGGACAGGTTCAGAAAGCCGTAAAAATAAAGCTTTTTCCAGTTGTTCCCTACAATCACTATAGAAAACGTAAAACTGTTTTAAAACGGTTGTGTTTTATCTGACAGGAGGAAACCCAGCAGAGGAAGCGTGGGCAGGAGCTGGGGGAAAGGAAGAGACCAAGGTTGGACGGGGCCCGGAGGTCACCGCTGTGCCTGTAAGCGGCCTTCCCGGCGAGCAGCGGGATGCGCAGCCCAAGCTCCTTCCCCCTATGGAGCTGTTCCTGGTCGGAGCAGGGTGGCACGGAGTAATCAGCGCTGCTGGAGGTGCCGAGAGCAGGGCTCTGGGGGTGTGCAGATAACGCCATGCGTTTCCTAAGCCAGCGCTGACAGAGACCGCAGTGAAACACGAAGGCTTCTGCCCACTGTTGTTCTGGGAAAGCCACCGGTGCCCTTGTGCAGCCCAGAGCAAGGAAATGCGGCTTTTCCTCTCTCTTTTGTTATTTTAACCTGTCTGCATCTAACGAAGTGTAGCGCCTGGGGTCTCCAGGAAAAGAGTTGTTTTGAACGCAAACATTGTATAGTCATTATGAAATACAGAGGAATCTCGGTATCACACTCTGCCCCAATCACAGCTGTTTACACACAAAAAGAGGGGTTTCGTTCCTCCTCAGTACGGTTCTCACCACACCACCCGGTTCTGTGTTACGGTGCTACAGGGCCAGCACGTGAAAACCAGTCTTGATGAAGTACCAACCAATATTGCTTCCCTGCTGTGATAAACCCTAATGACTTTCTGGTCCTGAGAGCAAATGAACAACTATATACATTTATATAGATAAACTTTTAAGTCCCTTCCAACCCAAACCAATGTAAGATAAAACTGATTGTATCCGCTATGCTTTGCAGTAACAGAAGAAAAGGTTCACCACTCAGTGTTAGAGCCCTTGAAACCAGGGTGAAACTGTGTAAGAAGAATTTCTGCTTCCAGATTTGAGGAGAGTTCTTTGGTTTCAAACTCTGGGTTTGAATTACTGAGTAAGCCTGGGATGGGTTTTAATTCCACCTACTTCTCCATGGTCCATCACCCAAGGAGGAGCAAGGAGGCTCCTCTGCCACTGCAGGCTGCAAATCAGGTTTTGCCCTTTGAGAAGGGAGAGGAGAGCCCAGCGCTGAGCTCGCCTCCCTGGCACTTGGATTAGGTCAGAGACACTTCAATGGGAGCATTTGTGGTCCACGATGAGGGTGCATGAAGTGACCTTGATGCACGGTGCCATTTCCCAAGCGTACTGAGGATGAGGATGGCCACCCTGGGATGCTGGTGGGGAGGAGCAGTGCCACCAGCCTGCACCAGAGACCATCCCTGCTGCAAACGTGAAGGCACAAAGATGGGTTTTAACCGACTTGACCTCCTCATGCAAAGCCAATGCAGGTCACTGTTGATGCCTTGTTAACCTTCCTGGTTTGCCCAAAGCCACGTAGCCACCGAGCCCCAGCTGCTCTGCTGCCTGCATGTGCTCCATGTTCGGGCATCATGTTCCTCCCCCTGCGCCTAAGCACAGCAGCAGGACCACCCCTCCTGCAAGCAGCAGCAGCAGCAGCAGAGCGGCGAGCACTAACCACAGAGCCAACCCTTTGTGTTTGCTGGGATCGCAGGGAACAAGGGAATGTGATGCTGGACTCAGCCAGGGGGTCCCCCCAGCCTCCATCCAAATCTATGGCTCTGTCCTGGCTTCCCTGCAGGGTCAGCCTTGTGCCACGAACCGGAGCAGCCTCCGCAGCAGGGGAACACCAGCAAGAGCACGCACGGTCTCGTTGCCAGCCTTGGACCTGGCAGCACCAGGGAAATACTGAGCCAGTCCGGAGTTTGGGAACTATCAGTCCCAAAGCCCGCAGGAACAAGACTGTTCCCTAAGGGAGTTGCTTTTCCAGCTTTGCAGTCTGAGAAACAAAACCCCTGACGCAATCGCGCCGTTGCCATGGCAGGAAGCGCCGCGCTCCCCTCTGTGAGTTACCATGACCAGGAATTACCGGTTGTAGGACAAAGCCATCGCGAGCAAAGGGGTCGGGGACACAGCGAGGTGAGCAGGAGGGGATGCCCAAACCTGAGCACTGGGAAATGAGTTCTGCTCTTGATCCGTGCTGGTGAGAGCTCAGCTGCTGTCATTCCCAGCTTTAGCTCTTCCCATTGTCTTGAACCATCCCCTTGCAATGAGTGACCACCTCATATCCAGGGCCCTGATCTCCATTGCTCCATCCCTGTCCCTTACACCAGCAAAAACCGAACCTAGAGCAGGTACAAAGTACTTTCACCTTGTTTTACATTAGCACACACTTCACAGGGGACAGGTACCCACATGTGGCAGGAGGAGGCTGGGCTGCAGACAGGGATGCATGGACCCAGATGGATCCACAGACCCAGAAGGCATCACCGGCAGCAACCCCGGCTGCTGCTCAGTGGTACCTCACCAGTCTGGAGCTGGTGATGGGGAAGGCAGAGGCCACGCTGAGGGGCTTAATCTGCAATAGCTGCTGGGGTGGAGAGGAGAAAGAGCCTGACTCAGAGCCCCAGCATGATGCTCCATTCTTCCTGGGAGAGGAACTGGGACTCGGAATGCTGGTGTACCCAGGCTGAGGTTGGGAAGGGATTTGGGGCTGGGAATATGTGTGCACCCGGGCTGAGGTTGGGAAAAGATTTGGGCCTGGGAATGCTGGTGCACCTGGGCTGAGGTAGGGAAGGGTTTTGGGGCTAGGAATGCCAGGGCACCCGGGCTGAGGTTAGGAAGGGATTTGGAGCTGGGGATGCCGGTGCACCCAGGCTGAGGTTAGGAGGATGGTGAAAATAGAATGCAGTAACCAAGGAGACCATGTAAATGGCTTGGCTCTGAGAAGCTGTTTTATCAGGGACTGATGCTGTGCTTCTCAGCCACATCATGGAAAAGTAAATCCTCTGTTGTCACACCATCAATACCTGCCCAAATAGAGCCAAAATTTAGAACCAGCTGAACACAAGAGCTGCTACACCTAAAAACCTGCAGGCAGCAGCAAGGGCTGTGCCATCTCCTCAGCTCATACTGCTGTTCCCACATCGAGGATCCATCGATAGCCCAAACTCCTGCTCAGCCACAGCATTGCCCACATCCCCTGGCCCTGCCTCTGTCCCCAGATGTACCTTGGGGACGTTTGGCTGCTTCTCACCAGCACAGAGCCAGGATTCACATGTGGGTCCGAGTGGTTGGTTCTGCCATCCTGGCTGGAAGAGCACATCAAACCCATGCCATTGACAGCTCCACGCAGCGAGAACAGCCTCGGATCAGCCACCGACTCGGGGTCCACAAAGAGCTGCTCAGCCTCCCTCAATCGTGTCCCCGCACCTCCAGAGGGCTGAAGCATGTGGGATTTGTACCCTTTTCCTGCAGCACCATCAGCGCTGGTTACACAGCGGTGCTTTACCAGCATAAAGCCTTTCACCTCCCGGCTGCACCGTGGTGACTCGGTTTGATGCAGCAGCACCCATGGGATCCCCGAAAACCCATGTGGGGATCTGCCTCGGCACCTACAGGGCTCTGTAGGTGGGATCTCCCCCTGCATCCGCATCTGCCAGGATCAGAACATGGCCACTCTGGTGTGGAAAAGGCAGCAGCAGGCAGAGACGTGTGTTTCTCTCTCCCACCTTCACTCCTGTCAACCTACCAGATGTATTAAGGACTCATCTGGGTTATATAAGCCCTCATTAATCATCATCTAAGAGTATTTGCAGCATAGGAGTTCTTAAGGTCAAGAGATGCTACCCAAGGACACGACAAACACGCTTCCACTGCACGAACACTGAGTGACCTTGCAGGACAGAGGGCTGGGGATGCAGGGGGGTTTTATCCACGGTCTGCCGGGGAGGGAGCTGCCAGAACACCCCATCACTCCCATCACACACGCCGGTGCCATGGGAAATGGGAGCTTTCCCACTCCCTGGGTCCCCTCCACGCACAACTCACACCGCAGCTCCCCCTGCACAAGGGCCCCAGGGCTCCCGCTTCCCTCTGCTCACAGCGAGTCCCCATGTGCTGCCATTTCCCTGCCCTAGGGAATGTAAATCACCTTGGGACTGCAGAGGAGCTGCTTTCCTGCTGCCGACACCCGGAGCAGCCGCGGCTGCAGACCCCCCCCCCCCCCCCGAGCTGCAGCATCGGCTCTTCTGCCTGCCCAGAAGGCTCCCCTCGCCTCGCATGAGCTCATCCTGCTCCGTCCCCCATCGGTGCCTCCCCGCTCCGCGCCAGCAGCGCCCAGGCTGTAACCCAACCTCTCCCTCTGTGCTGCAGGGGAGGAATGAGAAACGACAGCGGAGCAGATTCTTGGCTGTCTGGGTCACTCTCTCCCCTCTCCTGAAGTTCCAACTCATGCGATTCCTTCCCATTCTTCCCCCCCCTTAAGGCGGGGAAATGAGTCGGGAAAGTTCCCCCGAGAGCTGATCTGAATGAAGGCAAGTAGAGGCAACGTTCCTGCCTCCAGCAGCACCGCCCCTGCCCGGGGAGCCCTGTGTGTGCAGGGAAAGGCAGGATTCCGGCGTTGCACAGCAATTCCCAGAGCAAGGAGCTTTTGGGGGAGCTCAACTCCGGAGCCCCTTCCTCCCCGTATCGCTGCCCAGGAGGAGATGGGCACCATCAACCTGCCGTCGGGGCGGGCTGAAGAGAGAGATGGGCTGCAGCCCCCCCTGTGCTGAGCTCCCCGCTGCCACGTCCCAGGCACGTTGTCCTGTTCTGCGCTGGAAACCCTCCCGCAGGCCATTCCAATGCTGATGCCACAGCCTGATGCTGCCCCAGGCAGCTGAGGTCTCCCCAGCATCGCTGCCGCGCTGGGAGCAGGACGTGACCTGCTTCCCAACACAAACGCGATGGAGCACGGGGCCGAGCAGCAACAGGGACCACCAGGACAGAAACCAACCCCCCTCCTCCCGCTGCTTTAACAGCCCACAAACGAGCACAAGTGATGCTGCTCAGCTCCCTCCCAGCTGCAGATCTGGTCCCAGCTGCAGGCAGGTTGGGGGTATTTCACATTCAAGTGCGTTTCTGCAGCCTCCCCTTGGCCCTGCAGGGGGGTGCCCAGGAGGGGATGCAGACAAAGGGGGGCACATGTGGAATGTCGGAGGGGAGCAGCTCTCCTGGGTGCTGGGGCGCTGCGGGCAGGGCTGAGCCGGGGGGTTATGGCTGGGCTGGGGTGGGTGGGGGGTACAGCGGGTGCTTCCCTCCCGCAGCGCCCGTGGTTCGGAACAAGCAGCGCAGCGGCGAGATCCGGGAAGCGGCGGCCGCGGTTCCTGTTTTACACCCACAGCTCCCGCACCGGGGCCGGCTGCGGGCAGGGCGCTGCCGGGAGTACCGGGGCGGCGGGGGGGGGGGCACAGGCTCTGCAGGGCCCCGGGACGCACCGAGCCCCTCAGCGCAGCAGGGTGGGCAGCGGGGGGGGGTGAAGTGTTTGCATGCACCAAGCTGTGCTCAGCCGCTGCTGCCCCCTGCCCTGCCCCGCGGCACCCAAGACCTGCCCCATGCTGGTGCCTTTGCAGCCCGGACCCCTGCCCTGTCTGGTGCGGGGATGCGAATGGGTGAGACCGTGCTGGTGCCCGGTGCCCAAGCACTGTGCCCAGCCCCATAGCGGCTGCCGAGGGGCTCGGTGGAGCTGGGGCTGAGCCGCATGCGGCCGGGCAACGCTGGCGGATGCTGTGGGGCTCGGTGGGAGCACCGGCTGCTTCCCCGCACCAACCCGTGCCCTAGAGCACCCGGGACTCAGCGGAACGGGGGGGGCAGCGTGTCCCGGCTGGCCGGTGCTAGCTCGCAGCTCCGCCACCGTCCGCCTGGGTCCCTGTGGGTTGGGGAGCCAGCGGGGAGCGGAGCGATGCTCCATCAGCAGCCCTGGTACCCCAGAGGATATCCCCCAGCCCTGGTGGCCGTCCCTGTCCCCGGGGGGCCCTGCGCCCATGGGTGCCTGTGGCACCGGAGGGTGCTGAGCACTGCCGTGGCGGTGGCAGCAGAGGGCAGCCACGCTACACGCACGGCACCGATCCTGCCCACCCGGCACCACACGTGGGTGCACACGCGGGTACCCCGTGGTGCCACGGCTGCGCTGTGCTCAGTGCAACCCCTGCTGTGGGGTCCTGCCCGCGTCCACCTCCCCGTCCCCCCCCCAGTTCCTGAATGCGAATGGGGCTTATCCTGGCACCCAGCGCCTCCTGCAGCACCCCACAGTCCTGGCGCAGGGTGGCTCAGGACTTGGGGCACCAGCAGCATGGGCAAGAGCCCATGTCGGCAGGGTCGAACACATGTGACACACGGCACACGGGTGTGCAAACACGTGTGTAAACCGGTGCCACCGGAGCCACCGCCGTGCAGCGGGTGGCAGCGCACGCTCCTCCCGTCCCGCAGTGACCGTCTGCTTCGGGATGAATCACACAGTCCCCGTGCCTCAGTTTCCCCACTGGGGCTGGTGGCCCCAGGGCACTTCTGCACGACAGCAACCAGACGGTGCCGGGGGGTGCCCGTCTGCCTGTGCAGCCCCCGGCTGGGCTCCCGGCCCCCCCCAGCCCTGCACGCTCAGCCCATGCGCTCAGCTTTGCACACGTGTGCACACGCAGGGCGCACACGCCGGTCTTTGCATGTGTGTGTGCACACAGACACTCGTGCACACCCGCACCTCAGCTGCTGCACACACAGGCACGCACGCTGCCTGGCTGGCACCCTCACTGCACACACGTGTGCAACCACATGTGCGTGCAATCACATGCGTGCACCCTCACACATGTGCAATCACGCGTGTGCACTCACACACGTGCACTCACATGCGTGTGCATGCACACACATGTGCAATCACACGCACGCACACACACAAATGCAATCACACACAAACCCACATGCACTCACACGCGTGCACCCGCACACACACATGCAATCACACACATGCACACACACGTGTGCACTCACACACACGCGTGCAATCACACACATGCGCGCACACACACATGCACTCACACACACGTGCAATCACACACGTGCACTCACACATGTGCGCTCACACACACGTGCACGCACACACACACGTGCACACACACACACACGTGCAATCACATGTGCTATCACACACACGCGCGCACACACACACATGCACACACACACGTGCACTCACACACACATGCAATCACACA
This sequence comes from Pezoporus wallicus, assembly GCF_028554395.1. Taxonomy (NCBI): domain Eukaryota; kingdom Metazoa; phylum Chordata; class Aves; order Psittaciformes; family Psittacidae; genus Pezoporus; species Pezoporus wallicus. The sequence goes on along the minus strand of NW_026637762.1, from coordinate 24,238 downwards.
CGTGCACACACACACATGTGCACTCACACACACATGCAATCACACACATGCACACACACGTGTGCTCACACACACACACGTGCAATCACACCCGTGCACACACTCACACGCGTGCAATCACACACATGTACACACACACATGTATGCTCACACACACACACGTGCAATCACACACATGCACACACACACACGTGCAATCACACCCGTGCACACACTCACACGCGTGCACCCGCACACAGCCGTGCACTCAGACATCCCCGCCCGGCCCCTCGGCATCTCTGCCCCCCCCCCCCCGCAGCGTCTCCGTGGCAACGCTCCAGATTTATCAATGGAGACTGCGGGAAAAGGCTCCGGGAGAGGCGGGAAGGGGGCGGGGGGTCCCCGGGAGCCGGGGGGGGGGGGGAGGGGGGGGGGGGGGTCATGGGGGGCCGGGGAGCAGGGTGCGCTCTGTGCTCTTGCAGCCCGATGCACACGCGTGTGCAAGGGGAGCTCTCCCTCAGCCTGGGGGGGTGAGAAGGGGCTGGCACAAGCGGAGGGGGGGGCCAGGGCTGGGTCCCCCCCTCCTGGGGAAGTGCTGCGGGGGTCCCCCCCTCCTGGGGAAGTGCTGCGGGTGCTTCGCACACAGGCGTGAGTCAGGGGCTCCTGTTCCTGCTCTGCCCCTGACTCAGCGCCGTGCCTCAGGCAGGACACGGCCGAGCCCCACGCTCAGCCGTGGGGAAGGGGAAGCGTGAGGAAGGCGAAGGGGAAGCGTGAGCAATGGGAAATGGTGCAGAGATCCCCCGGGGCAGCACCCACGAGCGGCCCCAGGGCTCACACCTCTGCCTCAGTTTCCCTTTTGCCCCTTCTCTGTTAAGACCCAAGGGTTTCCTGTGCAAGCCCTGGGGGACACTGATGTGGGCACCCCGATCCCTCCAGCACCAGCCCTGGCAGTTGCTCCGCTCGAAAACGCCCATTGAGCACCCAGTTGACCCTGCAGAAGGGCACCAGCGTTTCATGCATGAGCACACTGCTCCGTCATGAGTGCACCATCAGGCTGAGCACGAGCACAGGATGCATCCGCACGCGGGCACGCGCTCAGCACATGCATGATCGTTCACGTGCCCAATCACTCCATGCACGAACATGCAATTGCCTCCCACATGACACATGCGTGAGCACTCGGTTAACATGATCTGTGTGTGAGAGGAGCAGAGCCGGGGCAGACAGGAGCCACCCACAGCCTGCACCCACCTCTCATCCCATCACCTTCATCAGCCTTCAGATGGGGCTCTCCCTCCTCTATGAGGTGCCCAGACGCTGCGGGGATGGGCCCGGCTGCCCCCATCCTGCACCCGGCAGGGACGTTCCCCGCAGGCGCTTCCAGGAAGGGCTGTACAGGAGGAGATGGGGATGTCGGGTTCACACCAGCTCAGCGCTTTCACAGCGCTCAGCAGCTCCATCACACCCGGCCCATCACATGCCTGCTCACACACACGGGCCCTCGGCCAAACCCACAACACAGTGCAGAGAAGAGCAAAAAGGAGGGGGAAAAAAAGCACTAAAAGAATCCAGTGAGCGGATGACCCTTTTCCCAGCCGCACCACAAAACATTCCTGACATTTAGGTTGCGCCGGCGAGGGCCCACAAAGGGCCCTGGGGCACGCATGGGGCTTGCTGGCGGTGATAAAGCCTGTGCTGGGGTTGAAGTGCTCCCAGCCCCATGCACTGCCTCTGCCCTAGGACCGGAGGAAGCACTTTTTGGGCTGAGAATGGACAAAACTGGGAGCAGAGACAGGATGCACAGGTCAGGGGCTGCATTTTGGGGACCGGGAGCAGCCGGAGCCAGGCACAGGGTACCCGGGCGGTCAGGCCACAGCGTGGGTTGGTGCGATTGCACATGGTTGGGTTTTACAACCCGGGGCCAAGGGAGAGGCTGCTCGGACCCAGCCCAGGTGAGCCTGGACCTGGGAAATCCCCGGCTGCTGGAGCCAAGGCGCCGGCCCGGCACCGGCCACTGCAGCTCCAGGGAGAAAAGCAGGTTTGGGGATGCCCGGCACCACCAGCGCCCGGTCACCCCTGCGCCCAGCAGCATCCTGTGTCCACCGGGCACCGGCAGCGCTTCCCCTCCCGGCAGAGGCTGGGATCCCGGCTGCCAGCCCAGGAAAGCTCTTTGCTGTGCCTGGAAACCTGCTGGCTTCTGAAAACTGGGTTTGGAAAGAACCCCTCACCTGGGGACAGCGGCAGGGCCGTGCCGAGCACCAGCAGCGGTCGTGCCGCTGCGCTCCAACACTCTGTTAATCACAGCCTGGATCAGCTATTCCATGATTTTGCTGGGATCGATGCTGGGCTGGCAGCCCTGTAATTAACTGACTCAGCCTCTTTACCCGTCACAACCCTTGGCCCAGCGCTGCTTTTTCCCCGGCCCTGGAAGTCCCCGGTGCCGTGGCCAGCAGTCGCACACGGTGCTTGGTGCTGTGCTCTGCCCCGGCTCCCAGCCAGCTCCTCGGCTGCTTTGAGGTCAACCAGCTCCAGCAGCCACTGCCCTCGGTCCCCCTGTCCCTGTTGGCCTGGTACGAGCCCTGCTGCACCTTCCCCAGGCACATGCCCTCAGATGCACCAGCCGCCACCGCTGCTGCTGCTGCTTGGTGCTGCCAGTGCCCAGCCTGGCGCTGGCTCTGTCCTGGCTCCCTCCTGGAGCAGCCTCTGTGTCCCAGCCAAGCAGCCACCCCAAGCATCACCCCAGCAGAGCCCCTCAGGACCCTGCAGCCACACAACTGGCTTGTATGAAGCTTGCATAAAGCTCCTTGTGGGAGCCTGGGGTCCCTCTGTGCCCATCCCGGATGCCAGCTCAGCACCGCTGGTGGGTGCCATGGAGCCTCTCGAGGCATCTCCTCGGGATTGAGCTCCCTGGGTGTATTCACTGCTTCCCTCTCACACCCCCAACTGCTCCCCAGTTGGCACCAATCCATCCTCACGCCTCCAGAGACTCCCAGAACATCCCCACGGAGCCGTGCGTCTCTCTCTGAACCAGAAGCAGCTTCAGCCCCAGCTTGGGCTGAGCCCCCGCATCCCCAGCTCCCACCGCAGCCCCCGGTGCACCTCAACACAACGCTGCGGGGACCCCGGCAGAGGCTTCAGGCCCCGTGTGTGGCACCGCGCGCGGCTCCCGAGGCTGCGGCGGCCCCGGGGCTCGGTGGCTGGGGTGCACCGGTGGCTCCCCGGTGCTGCCGGGGCGCGGAGGAAGCGCCGCAGCAGCTCCACAGGACTCGCCTGTTTGTCTGGTTCGCTGTGAGTCACTCCCCATGGCCGCGCGTCCCCGCGTGTCCCCACTGCCATTGACTCACCCTGGCTCCACCGGCGCTCAGTGGCACCTCCAGCAGGACACCGTGACCCCCCCAGTGCCACCCACCGGCCCCCGGCCCCGCACAGAGGACACCCTCAGGAGGGTGAAGGCCACAGCGAGCAGCAGCACCGGGGGCAGAGTTAAGGGGATTGGGCCAAACCCAGCAGCACCGTGCCAAGGTGCAGCAGCGATGCAGGAGGCTGCGGGCAGCGTGGGCAGGGGCACCCTGGGGTGCCAGGGCGAGCTCAGCAGAGCCGGGCGCTGGAGGGAAGGGCCGGGGCGCCTGCCCCAGTCATTGCGAAAGTGAATCTGGCGAGCGGGGCCTGGGAACCGGCTGAGTGCGGAGGGGCAGCGGCTCCACCTCGCTCTGACTCACAGAGGCTGCCCGAGCCGCAGCACAGCGCCCTGGGCACTGCATGGCACCACCGGCACAGCGCCCTGGGCACTGCATAGCACCACGGGCACAGCACCTGGTCACTGAATGGCACCATGGGCACAGCACCCTGGGCACTGCATGGCACCATGGACACAGCACCTGGGCACTGCATGGCACCATGGGCACAGCACCTGGGCACTGCATGGCACCACCAGCACAGCGCCCTGGCCACTGCATGGCACCATGGGCACAGCGCCCTGGGCACTGCATGGCATCATGGACACAGCACCTGGTCACTGAATGGCACCATGGGCACAGCACCCTGGGCACTGCATGGCACCACCTGCACAGCACCTGGTCACTGAATGGCACCATGGGCACAGCACCCTGGGCACTGCATGGCACCACCTACACAGCACCCTGTGCACTGCATGGCACCACGGGCACAGCGCCCTGGGCACTGCATGGTACCACGGGCACAGCACCTGGGCACTGCATGGCACCACCGGCACAGCGCCCTGGGCACTGCATGGCACCATGGACACAGCACCCTGTGCACTGCATGGCAACACGGGCACAGTGCCCTGGGCACTGAATGGCACCATGGGCACAGCACCCTGTGCACTGCATGGCAACACGGGCACAGTGCCCTGGTCACTGAATGGCACCATGGGCACAGCACCCTGTGCACTGCATGGCACCATGGGCACATGGGCACAGCGCCCTGGGCACTGCATGGCACTGCTGGCACAGCACCCTGGTCACTGCATGGCACCACATGCACAGCAGCCTTGTCACTGCACGGCACCTCCAGCACAGTGCCCTGGACACTGCATGACACTGCCGGCACAGCACCCTGGGCACAGCACCACTGACCACTTTCCACTGCAGCCACCAGCTCCTGCCTGTGCCCAGCTCCTTGGTGCTGCCTGGGGACACTGTGGCACCCTGGACCCCCAGCAGGCACAGGGCTGGCAGCCAGAGATGCCCCAGATGCCATCAGTGGCTGAGACCAGGAGCAGGTGGAGCTGCTGCCGCAGCCCAGACCCACAGCAAAGCCACAGCCAGCCCACGGCAGGTGGAGCAGCCCTGGCCACGCTTGGTGCTGGTGCTGTACCAGGGCTTGCAGCCCCAATAAGCACACCCAGCGCTTGGGCCAGGGAAAGAGCAGGTCAGCGACTGCCTCTGCCCCCAGTGCAGGGGGAGCCTCCCGGGTGGGAGCTCAGTGCAGCAGCAGGGTCCCCCCAGCCCATAGAAGGGGCACATCCCAGCACTGCTCCCAGCAGCCCAGTGGGGAGCCCCAGCCGCGGCTCGGGTCCCGCCGGCTCCACGTGGCCTCGATGGCCGGCCAGGGGGTGAGGAGAGGCAGGAACCCAGGACTGAGTCACGGCTTCCTCTGTGAGCCCCTGAGTCATTCCCCGGCAGCAGGGCCCTGGTGAGCGGGGCCGAAACGCACAGGGCTGCGTGCGAGGGCATCCCCTGCCATGTGCGTGTGCGCAGCGCAGCTCACGGGCAGGCAGCGAGGGCACGCGTGTGGCCTCGTATGCAGACACGCACCCAGGAGCACAAGCAAGCAGCAGTGCACACCCCCATGTTCTTGTCTGCCCACGGCAACATGCACAAACCCAAGCTGCAAGAGAGCCCGTTGTGCAAGGTGCACCCGAGTGCAGCGGTGCAGGAGCCCCCATCCAGCCCCATGCTGTCCCAGTGGCACTTACCCACCACGCTCAGACCTTGGACCCTGGGGTGGAGCCCACCGAGGGGCTGAGACACAAGCAGCAGCTTCTCCTACACCCTGTGGCCACGGCGCCTCACACCTGATGCCCCCGGAAGCAGGTGAGGGTGTCAGGAAGCTTTGTCCAGCCCCAGCTCATCCCATGCCCTGGCTGCAGCCCCCCATCCAAACGGGCCCCTGCACCCCAAGGAGCATCGTGACCATCGGCTGCCAGTGTGGCTGCAGCAGAGCTGGGGTCTGTGCAGCCCCCCCTGCACACGCAGCCGTGGGTGCACACGCAGGACCTGCACCCACATTTACACACGGGACCGGGCCGGGGGCAGGCGGTTCGCACCTCTGACACCCCCAACCTGCAGCGGAAGCCCACGGGGGTCAAGGGAGGGGGGGGGGGTCTCTCCTCCATGTGGGGTCTGTGCTCTGCAAGGCTGGAGCTCAGCGCCACAACCCCACAGCCGGGGGGGGGTCAAGGCTGCGCCAATCCCAGCCCAGGACTGAAACCGGGGGGCCCGGGGTGGGGACCCCGCCCCGCTGACGTGGGAACAGCACCGGGGGGGGGGGGGGGGGGGGAGCGGCTTGGGTTGAACCCCAGGGGAGCCCCCGGCCCCTGCAATCCCCCCCCCCCCCCCCCGGACCCATTCCCCCCCCTCCCCGTGTGTGCGGGCGGGGGGCCGCTGCCCGAGCCGCGGTTGCCACGGCAACGGGCCTCCCTCGCGCCGCCGGGGATGAATGAGCCGGGAGCGCGCGGGGAGATCTATGAATGAATGAGCGCGCTGGGCGGGGCGGCGCGGAAAGCCCGGAGCGGAGTCAGGCCCGGAGCGGAGCGCGGAGCCCTTCCCGGCCCTGCTCCCTTCCGTCCTCCACCCCTGCACTGCGGAGCGCCGTGGGAGCCCGGCGCCGTCCCAATCCGCTCCGGGAACCCGGGCCGGGCTTTGCCGCCGGAGCAGGCGAGGGGTCTGGGTGGCCGGCGGGGGGAAAACCCGGCCTGGATGGTGCGGACGGAGGGGATTCTCCGGTAGGAGGCCGGACAGCCCCGTCCCAGCGGGGAGCACCCCAGCTCCTTGCACCGTGCCCTGAGCAGCCCCTGTGCCCCGAGCCAGGCTCATCCGAAGGGGGTCAGAGCCCCCCAGTCCCGACAGACCCCTCCCTGCCTGCGCCGCATCGGCCCCCCGTAGTGCTGCCTGCCGGGGGGGGGGGTCCAAAGCCGGAGCTCCCCAGTCCCTCACCCCTGGCCTGGGCACCACCAGGGCCGGCCCTGTTCACGGGTAGGGGCTGCTGCCTCCCCCCGTCATCTCTTCCCCAACTGAGCCCTGGGGCCCCCCACGACCCCTCCGTCAGCCTTGCCCCCCCCCCCCCCCCCCCCCCCCGGCTCCCCTCCGCCCCCAGAGCCGGTTCCCAGAAGGAGGTGCCACCGCCTTATCTTCCCAGCAGGTCTGGCTCAGCGCTGCTGTCATCGTCCCCAGCACGGCCCCGTTCCCAGCGCAGGCCGCGGGGAGGGGGCATTCCTGGGCTGCCTGGGGGCTGAGTCACCCCCGGCCACCGCCGTCACGCACAGGGACCCGGCGCGGCCCCACACGCAGAGCGTCTGCGTGCAGCGGAACACGCAGGGACCCACGCAACGCGGCCCCAGCGCAGCCGGCGCTCAATCCACGCAGCACGGCCCCGGGCATGCACGCTCCTGAAGGGGCTCCCAGGCAAACACAGGCTCACGCAGACACGGACACGCACACACGCGTGTGGGGGGACATGCACAGACACAGGCAGCACTGCTGCAGACGTGCAAGTGTGGGCACACGCGGTGCCACACGCAGCCCGGAGCATGCAGAGACACAGCATGCGCTGTCAGGGATCATGTGCACACAGGCATGAGCACACACATGCATTTACATGCACACACGCGCGCGCAATACATGCACACACACTCGCAGATACATGCGCACACACATGCAGATACATGTGCACATACATGCGCGCACACATGCAGATACATGCACACACACACAGATACATGCACACACACAGATACATGCACACACACGCAGATACATGTGCACACACATGCAGATACGTGTGCACACATGCAGATACATGCACACACACAGATACATGCGCACGCACACGCAGAGATACGCACACACACACATGCAGATACATGCTCACATACATGCAGATACATGCACACACACATGCAGATACATGCTCACGTACATGCAGATACATGCACACACACAGATACATGCACACACACATGCAGATACATGCTCACATACATGCAGATACATGCACGCACACACACAGAGATACATGCACACACACATGCACATACAAGCATACACACAGATAGATACACACACATACACATACATGCACACACACATGCAGGCGTGTGCCCCCTGAGGGCTGAGCATCCTCCGACCGTATCTGGCACACATGGGGACCCCCCCAGCACCCAAGGGAGGGTCGGGGGGGGGGCTCTGCAGCCCCTGGGGAGCTGGGGCGTGCACGGGGCGTGCATCCCAGCGTCGCCTGCTCGCCGGGGCTGCGTCACAGCGTGCTGACGCATCGCTACCTGTGGGTCCCGCCGCTATAAATAACCCCGCGTACGCCCCATCTGCTCCTTGGCACTGCGGTTGGTGAGGGGGGGGGTGGGGGGTGTCACCCGGCTCCGTGCCCCCCAAGCACCGGGCCTGGTGCCAGCCCTGCACATGACGGCGGTGGTTGGGGGGCCAACACGGCGGCCGTGGCACGGTGCCACTTGGAAGGGCCAGCGCGGACGTCACGAGGGCTCCTCGAGGTCCTTGTAAACACGGTGATGAAGCGGTGCTGCCCTACAGGCCCCGTGGTCCTCACCAGCCCCACTGCGTGCACCGGCCAGGACCCCTACGGCGCAGGCTGCAGGGTTGGGGGGATACAGGGAGACCCCCGCCAGTGTCACCGGGGCCGTTGCAGCACCGTTCCCTGTGGAACCCAACTGCGGGAGGCCGAGCTCAGCTGGGAGATGCTCTTAGGGGGGCCCATGGGGATGGGGGAGAGGAGATTTGGGGTCTTTGCTGCTGGCAAGGTCAGGCAGCCAGGCTGGGGCTCCCGGTGTGAGCAGTGCCGGTTCCCAGCGCGGCGCCGTGGGGACGGCAGCAATGGGGTGAGCCCTGGCTGCTGCCCTGACCCCAGCGCAGTCCCTGGGGAGTGGGGCTGGGCCGTGAGCCCTGGCCCCACAGCCCTATGATATCACCGCGCAGGCATGCGGGGCTGCCGCGGCTGTGGCCATGGGCCAGGCTGGGGAATCAGGGAGGCCCCATGGTGGTGGGGGGACCCTCAGCACCCCGGCACCATCACAGACCAGGGGTGCTGCAGGGAGCTCAGCATGGGGAACCCCGGCCACCCCCCCCACGCCACCAGCCCCATAGCCCGGACACGCTGGGGCACAGGGGCTGCGCATCCGCAGGCACCGAAAACACAGGCACGGGTGGGCGCTGGCTGCGTGCCCTGCGTGCACACGCGTGTGCAAGGGCCTGTGTGGGGCGGAGGGCGGCCCCAGGAGCGCTGTGGGGCTGGAGGGAGCGGTGTGGGGCCGAGGCCGCGGCTGGCCGGGGGGGTGGGGTGAGACATTCCTTGTGGCGCTTGTTATTTTATCTGGTTCAAAGTCAGTTCCTGGAATGTTTTTAATTCCAGGATCCATCCCTGCTCCAGCAGCTCCCGCCCCAGCCTCCCCCCCCCACAAGCCTCCTCCGCGCCCCACAGCCTGCCCGCAGCCCAGCCCTATGGGGGGCTCAGCCTCAGAACCCCGCCGGTGATGCCCAGGGTGCACCCATGGGTGGCCCAAGCTGGTGGGGACCCCAGGGATGCCGCCTGCAGCCCCTGCACGGAGCCGGGGCTCACCCTGCTGCCGGCAGACGCCGCGTGCCTGACTCTTGCCAGGAACACGCCAGCAGCTCATCGCCCACCCGGCGTCTGGCACAGCCGCGCGGCACCGGCTCTTGCCAGCAGGCCTGGCCCAGCCAATGGGTGCCATTGTGCACTGGGGGGGGGGGGGGGGGGGGGGGGGGGATGATGTGGCTCCATCTCAGCACCCATTAACCCCACTGGGGTCCCGGTGTGGCTCAGCAGTGGGGTGCACGCGCATGGGGGTTGCATGCAGGGTGCAGAAGCTGTGGTGAGGCCAAGGGGGTGTGCGAGGAGCCCCTGCGCATGCCTGGGCTGGGCGGGTGCCGGTGCCGGTGCCGTGGCCACGCTGTGGGTGTGCGTGGGGCCCACGGGTGTGCCGGGAGCGCTGTGGGTGTTTCCTGGCGCACCCGCTCCAATGTGCCCGCACCCACTGGTTGTGCTTGGGGAGGGGGGGTCCCGGAGGGGCCCAGACCGCTCCTAATGGCACCCACAGCACCCACAGCTCCGGTCACGCACCACGGCTGTGCCGCACCGCTGATGGCAAATGTGTGATCCAGTCCCATGGCCGAGCCCCCACTGGGTGTTCGCTGGGTGTTCATTGGGTGTTTTCTAGGTGTTCATTGGGTGTTTGTTGGGTGTTCATTGGGTGTTTGCTGAGTGTTTGTTGGGTGTTCATTGGGTGTTTTCTAGGTGTTCATTGGGTGTTTGTTGGGTGTCCATTGGGTGTTTTCTAGGTGTTCATTGGCTGTTTGTTGGGTGTTTGTTGGGTGTTCATTGGGTGTTTGCTGAGTGTTTGTTGGGTGTTCATTGGGTGTTTTCTAGGTGTTCATTGGGTGTTTGTTGGGTGTCCATTGGGTGTTTTCTAGGTGTTCATTGGCTGTTTGTTGGGTGTTTGTTGGGTGTTCATTGGGTGTTTGCTGAGTGTTTGTTGGGTGTTCACTGGGTGCTTTCTAGGTGTTCATTGGGTGTTTGTTGGGTGTTTGCTGGGTGTTCATTGGGTGTTTTCTAGGTGTTCATTGGGTGTTTGTTGGGTGTTTGCTGGGTGTTCATTGGGTGTTTGTTGGGTGTTCATTGGGTGTTTTCTAGGTGTTCATTGGTTGTTTGTTGGGTGTTTCCTAGGTGTTTGTTGGGTATTCATTGTGTGTTTTCTAGGTGTTCATTGGGTGTTTGTTGGGTGTTTTCTAGGTGTTCATTGGGTGTTTGTTGGGTGTTTGCTGGGTGTTCATTGGGTGTTTTCTAGGTGTTCATTGGGTGTTTGTTGGGTGTTTGCTGGGTGTTCATTGGGTGTTTGTTGGGTGTTCATTGGGTGTTTTCTAGGTGTTCATTGGTTGTTTGTTGGGTGTTTCCTAGGTGTTTGTTGGGTATTCATTGTGTGTTTTCTAGGTGTTCATTGGGTGTTTGTTGGGTGTTTTCTAGGTGTTCATTGGGTGTTTGTTGGGTGTTTCCTAGGTGTTTGTTGGGTGTTCATTGGGTATTTTCTAGGTGTTCATTGGGTGTTTGCTGGGTGTTTGTTGGGTGTTTTCTAGGTGATCACTGGGTATTCATTTGTTTTCCAGGTGTTTGCTGGGTGTTTTCTAGGTGTTGGGTGTTTTCTAGGTGTTTCTTGGGTGTTTGTTGGGTGTTTGCTGGTGTTTCCTGGGTGTTTGCTCAGTACTTGCCAGGGGTTTGCCAGGGGTTTGCTGGTTGTTTGCCCAGTGCACATTGGGTGTTTGTTGTGTGCTCGCTGGGTGTTTGCTTGGTGTTTGCCAGGCGTTTGCTGGGTGTTTGGTTGGTGTTTGACAGGTGTTTGGTTGGTGTTTGCTGGGTGTTCGGTTGGTGTTTGGTTGGTGTTTGGTTGATGTTTGCTGGGTGTTCGGTTGGTGTTTGGTTGGTGTTTGGTTGATGTTTGCTGGGTGTTCGGTTGGTGTTTGGCTGGTGTCTGGTTGGTGTTTGCTGGGTGTTCAGTTGGCGTTTGGTTGGTGTCTGGTTGGTGTTTGCTGGGTGTTCAGTTGGCGTTTGGTTGGTGTCTGGTTGGTGTTTGCTGGGTGCTTGCCAGGTGTTTGGTTGGTGTTTGCTGGGTGTTTGGTTGGTGTTTGGTTGGTGTTTGCCAGGTGTTTGCCAGGTGTTTGGTTGGTGTTTGCTGGGTGTTTGGTTGGTGTTTGCCGGGTGTTTGGTTGGTGTTTGCCAGGTTTTTGCCAGGTGTTTGCCAGGTGTTTGGTTGGTGTTTGCTGGGTGTTTCGTTGGTGTTTGCTGGGTGTTTCGTTGGTGTTTGCCAGGTGTTTGGTTGGTGTTTGCCAGGTGTTTGCCAGTTGTTTGGTTGGTGTTTGCCGGGTGTTTCGTCGGTGTTTGCCAGGTGTTTCTGTACTCACAGGGCACTCACTCCCATGCCAGGAGCTGAAGCCCTGCACGTCCGAGGCCAGGTCACAGTCACTGCCCTGGGGGCAGCAGCACGGCAGGGACGCGCTGGGAGCCTGCACTCACTCCTGTGCCTGCGCATCTCTGTGTGCACAACCACAGCCCCCCCGTGCCCAGCCCCTGCACACCGCACTGTGAGCACCCTGTGCCTGTGCCAGCACCGCCCCACACCCGCAGGGTGACACCCATCCTGCCCCCAAACCTCACCGAAGGCGCGACGCTGGCGCTGCCGGATTGCTCCATACTGGGAGGACCCGGATGAGCGTGGGCCTGGCCCTGCCGCAGGGAGTAAGGGGGGGGAGCGTTGGTGCTGGGGGGCAGTGAGGAGGAGGAGGAGCAGGATGGGAGCATGGGCTGGGCACTGAGTGGGGCTCTGCCGGTCCCCCCCCCTTTATCACCAGCATCTGCGGGCCCCGGGCGCGGTGATGTCAGCCCGGTGGCATGGCACCATGCGGCACCCCACGTCCCAGCTTGCCTCCCGCCACGCTGCAGACACCTCCTGTGGGCACCATGCCGTGCCATGCCGTGCTTTGGGAGCAGGCCTGTCCCATGCACAGCTCAACCCCATCCCCACTGCTCCCCCAGCCCCCTGGGTGCTCCCCAAACCCCAAGCCAAGGCCATGGCGTGGGAGCAGATGTTGGGACCCCCAGGCTGGGCTGAGGGGCTCAGGGTCCCCATGGGACCACTTGCATCACGGTCATTTCATGTGTTCCCCCCCCATGCGCATGCCAGCAGCCAGGCATGAGCGTGCACACACGCGTGTGTGTGTGTGTGTCCCACACGTGCTCAGCCGGGCAGCCATTGCCTTAAAAGGCCTCCATCGTCCGCTCCGGCAGCGCCGGCTCCTCTTCCCGTTGCCAAATTTGGCTCTGGTGGCACGGGCCGGGGCTGTCGGGGCCTGGCCCTGCTCTCCCCGAAGTGACGTCAAGCAGGGGTGTCCGTGCGGCACGAGTCACCGCATCACCGCAGCCACCGGAGCCGCTTCCTCTCCCAACCCCGGCTTCCTCCGGTGCTCGGCTGCCTCTGGGGGCTCAGGGCCCAGTGAGCCCCCCCCCGGGTGCTCTGCCATGGGATGAGGCATCAGCCCCAGCTGGGCAATCCCAGCCTGTCCATGGGGTGCTGGGTCCACCCATGGGGTTCTGGTTTGGCACCATCCTCCCTGGCTCCATCCTAGCCAAATCCTGGGGGGTGAACGTGGTAAAGAGGATGCACACAGCCACTCCTGCCCCCTCCCCAGGGAACTGCCCCAAAGCTCAGCCCCCTGCACCCAGGACCAGCGGGTGCTGGTGCCCCCCATATTTGGCACAGCCCTGGCACCACGCAGCCACCAACACCCTGAGTCCCACCGAGGTCTGAAGGGGCCGTAGGCTCCCATGGGTGGGATGGTGCTGATGCACATCCCCGGTGTCATCCACACCCCGCCACCTGCCCAAGGGACACCAACCTGCGGGTGGGGAAACTGAGGCACAGCCGTGCCCGGCCCCATGGATCGAACCAGAGTGTCAGGGTGGCAACGGGACCGTGGGCACCCACCCTCAGCTCTGCCCCACGGTGACGCAGGAGGGAGGGCGGCAGAGCCTGCACCCAGCCGGGCTGGTGGAACTGGCCCAGCTCCCCCAGGCAGCAGGATGGGACCGGGTGCACCCGGTCAGGTGAGCACCACACACAGGCTGTGGTCTGGAAACACCGGCCCTGGCACATCCCACAGCGGGTCCCCAGCCCCAAACCCTTCCTAGGGGTGGTGGTGGGGGACCAGGGAGCTCCATCACCCCCCATCATGCTTCCAGGCTGCTCTTGCTCTGGTGTGAGCAGAGCCGTGCACACACACGTGCAACCGTGCAGCGCTGAGCACATCTGCATGGCTCTGCATGCACATACAGATGTGCACAGCTGAACGTGTGCATGGGCTACCTGGCAGTGGCCAAGGCCAGGTTGGACAGAGCCCTTGGGTGACATGGTGTGAGGTGCCCTTGCCCATGGCAGGGGCTTGGAACTGGATGAGCTCAAGGTCCTTTCCCCCCCAAACCCTCCCGTGGCTCTATGTGTGTGCACATACAACGTGCTGACCATGTCCCTGTGTGCTATGCATGCTGAATACGTGTGTGCACACACATGCCGAACACGCCACGGCGCAGCCTCGGTGCATCCAGAACTGCCCAAATTTATTTCAAAAATAAAAAATAAAATATTAAAGACCGGAAACCTCGCTCTCCCCCTCCCCCACCCCCCAAAAAAACACACACAAAAAAAAGAAAAAAAAAAAAAAAAAAAAAAAAAAAGACTTTTACAGACAAAAAAACACAGCACGGGGGTTCTCTATTTGCACAGATCTCCTGACGAGGGGACAAAAAAAATCAAGGTTGGACAAGAAAAAGGATTTCTACGGCCTATGCAAGACTATGTCAGTATTGGCTCAGTCGGGTAAGTAATGTCTATAAATATCAGCCCCGAGCGCTGGGCTTGCTCAGTCCTTACTTCTCCATCCCTTTGCTTCTCTTTTTTAAGTTAAACCCCCCCAGATCCAAGGAGCGCGGAGGCCGCGGGACGAGCCCAGCGCCTCGGGAGTTGGTCTCGGCCGCGGAGGGAAGCGCCGCTTCTTCCCCCTCCGAAAACAAAGTGAGAACCCAGCCCAAAACAAAGCCCTCCCCCCGCCCCCCCCCCTCCTCCCCACCCTTGGATTCCCCCCCCCCCATCCCCCAACCCGGCTCCAAATCCCCCCCCCACAACCCCCTCCCCAAGGCTGCGGCACAGGGCTGGCAGCGCCCAGGCACACGCGTGTGTCCCGTTCCCCCCCCCCAGCCGCCCGGGGTGGGGGGGGCCCAGCCCCATAGCCGAGCAATGCTACATATAGAAGGGAAGGAAAACAAACGGCCCCCAAACCCGGGGGGGGGGGCTCAGCACCTCCAAGAGAGACTTCATCTCCTCCTGCCTGCATCAGGGGCAGGGGGACACGTTGGGGGGGGGGGGGGGCGGAGCCCACCCCACTGCATCCCTCTTCACAGCAAAGCAGCAGCTTTGATATCCCCCAAGGACCACCACCCCCCCCCCGGGGGCCAGGACCCCCTGCTCCCTGCCGGGGAGGATGCGGGATGAGGCAGCGGCTCCTGCCTGCACCCCGCTCATCTCCCCATCCCCAGCCGAGCGAGGGGGGTGAGGCTGCCCTAGACACCCCCCCCCCTTGCCCCCAACCAACAATGAAACGCTTCCCTGGCACAGGCAGGCTCAGCCCCGAGGCATCCGGTCGCAGGAGATGGCAAATCTAGAGGAGATCTGGCCCATGCCAACAGAAATGACACCACCGCCGGCCGGGGGGGGGGGCAGCGGGAGCATCCTCCTTCCCCCCCCCCCCCCCCCCCCAACACCCCATCCCCGGCAGAGTCCGCGGCCCCGGGGCCCCCCCCGGGGTAGGGCTCTATGCTACGACAAACTCTGATTTCATGTCTGCCTTGACCTCGGGCTTCCACACCGAGTCCTCGAAGTCCAGGTCCAGGCTGCCCTCGCTGGAGACGCTGCTGTTGCTGTTGGTGCGGCTGGACTTGCGGTTGGGCAGCCAGTGGTAGGGGGCCCGCGCGTCCCTCCGCGCCTTCCTGCGCAGCCGCTTCTGCTGCATGAGCAGCTGCAGCCGCTCCACCTTGCAGCGCGTCGCCCGGTTCTCCGTCTGCCGCAAGCGGTCCCCTGCAACGCCACAGAGGAGGTTGTTATGGGGGGGGGGCTGCCCTGCACCCCGAAACCCTATGGATGCACACACACACCCCTCGCCCTAGAGCAGGGTCCTAACCCAAGCCCATAGGATGGGCAGCACCAGGCTGGTCCCCCATGGGGAGAAGCCCCTCTGCGTGGTGCTGTGCCAAGGGAGTGGGGGGGCTTTCCCTGCAGCACAGCAGCCGGTGCAGGCCTGGCCCCGCTCTGCCGTGTGGGAGGACGAGCAATTGAAGCTCCAAGCGTGGGCTCCGGTGCTGGGGAAAAGAGGGAAAAAAAGGGACCCTGCTCCAGAATAAACTTGGCCGGGAGAGCCCCCGAATGCTGCGGATGCTCCAGCATCACCCTCCAGGGCCGTGGGTGGGAACACGCCAAGGGAAGAGCGGGGCACAGGGGGACAACCCCTCTCTAAGGGCAAACAATTCCACCCCAGAGCAGCCAGAGGAGGGTCCTGGTGCAGCAGAGCCACTGGTGGGAGGCTTGCGGGCATCTCTTCCCCATCCTGGAGCCAAGGGGGCCCGAGGGGCTCTGGCCAAGTGGGGTGAGCCCAGCCAGGACTTGTCCCAGTGGGGGGGGAGCAGGTTCCCCCCCACTCACGCCATGGGATACAGCTCCGGCCAGGCAACCAGGAGCTGGTCCAAAGCCATCCCCAGGGGGGAGCCTGGACCCCTTCTGGCCAGGAGAGAAGGGAGAGAAAACGCTGAGGGGAGGACAAACCCCAGCCCCAACACCAGCGATTGCACCCCAGGACCCCTAAACCCATCCTCGGGCAATGGGCTTGCAAATAGGGGTGGTCCAGGAGCCAGAGCCCGGGTGCCCCCCCCCCCAAACCCTCAGACCCTGCAGACCCCCACCCTGGCTGGTGCCTTCAATCAGCAGTGCAAGGAGCAGCCAACAGCCAGGGTCAAACACACAACCCCATTGAGGCTGTTATGGGGTGATGCCACGCAAAGGGGGGGCAGCTCGGGGTGGGGGGGGGCCTGCAGGGGCTCCTGAGCCCATCCCAGCCACCAAGCCCTATGGACAGCAGCCCCATCCCACACAAGGCACGGAGCAGGCGGGCTCACCGCTGGGCTTGCACATCCGGATCTGGCTTTGGCACTGGACGACGGGGTGCAGGGGTGGGGATGCTGCGGCCGCCGGCAGCGGCTCTGAGGTAGTTTTGGTGGCGAGGTCCGGGGAGGCTGGTGGCGAGGAGGAGGACGAGGAGGAGGACGAGGAGAACTGCGTCTGGCAGCGGAGCTGCGTCAGGGACTGGGGCATGCCCTGGTAGTGTCGCGTGGCGCTGAGGAGGTCGTTCAGGATCTGCAGGATGGTGCCGATGTCCCTCCGCGGCCGCCCGCTGCTGTCCTGGCAGTTGGGGTGCAAAGTGCCTGCAGGTGGGAAGGGGGGGGGATGAGACGAGCCCCAAGGACCACAGTGCCCCCCCCCCTTGCCCAGACCCACAGCCCCATCCCAGATGGGCTCAGCACCACGCACCGGAGAAGGTCCCTGAGAAGACCCCAGGCGCGTGGTTGACGAAGCTCTCGATGACGGCACCGGGTTTGCGGGACCGGGCGGCGGGCGCGGGGCTGCTGCCCGGGGAGCTGCTGCTGCGGGTGCCGCACTCCACCTGCACGCATGGGAGACACCGGGTCAGCCTCTGGGAGCGGGATGGGACGACACAGCCCCACAACACAAGCCCCTTCTGCCCCACACCCCCAACGGGCAGAGTGACCCCATAGCAGGCAAGGAGCAGCAGGTCCAGCAGGCACCACCAGCCCCGGTTTTACTGGAGCACAAGGAACTACGGTTATCCCACCCCTCCATGCATTGTGGAGTCACCCCCATCAGCCAGCTGTGCTGTGCAAGGGGAAAAGGGAAGCAGGAGCAGAGAACGGTGTGTGAAGATGAGCAGAGGAAGAGCCTGGATCCCACCCTGTCCCTGAGCCCTTAACCAGGACATGGGAGCGTTTTGCAGCCCCTGATTCCAAGCATGGGGAAACCGAGGCAGGGAAAGGCATCACCACAGCGGTGCCAGGCTGCCCAGCTTTGCTCCCCTACCCCGAAGGCACCAAGAGCCCTCCGTAAAGAGACCTCACCTCTGAGCAGGAGGAGACCACGCTGCTGTTCACCGTCTGCGTGCTGGCCCCGTGCGACCGGAACATCCCGGCGGTGACGGGGGCGGCGTGGGGGGTGTTACAGTACATGGGGGGGGCCGGCGCGGTGGGCGCGGGGCTGGGGGCCGGGCTCTGCTGGCACGAGGCGGGCACCACGGGGATGCGGGTGAAGCCGGAGCCGGCGCCGGGGTGCAGCGTCCGGCAGTGGGGGCTGGCGGCGGCCCCCGCCTCGCCACGGCTGGCGATGAGGTGCCGGTGCTGGAGCTGCCCGCTGCTCTGCTGAGCCGCCAGCTGGAGCTGCACGAACATCATGTGGTCCCCCACGCGCAGGGCCAGGGTCAGCGGGGACCGGCCCGACAAGAAGTCGTTGACCTGGGGAGAGAAGGACCCCCGTCAGCTCCGGTGTTGCGCAGTGAACCCATGGCACGGCCCCCCCCCGCCCCACATCCCACATCCCACAGGGATGGGTCTTTAGGGCAGCAAAGGGGTGATCCTCTTCCCACAGCCCTTCCCCGAGCCCGGCAAGCCCGGCCGCTGTCCCGGCATGACCCCAGCGCGGTGCCAGCTCCATCAGCTGATGATGCCGGGAAGGGGGGGGATTTTTCCCCTCCTGCCCTTTATCTCCCAGCACAAAGCACCCCGTGCCCCCCCCAGTGAGGCCACTGCAGGCAGGAGCACTGTCCCAGCCAGCCCAGAGCCCGTGGGGGGCAGCTGCACCCCCGGCACAGCGAACAAGCTCCGTGCAGGAAGGATGGGGAGGGAGCAGGCGAGGACATGCCGGGTCCGGGCTGTGCCCACTGCCATGCCTTGGGGCTATGAGGCAGGAAAGGCAGGGGAGGGCAGTACACATCCCCCCCTCCACGTTCTCCCCCCGGGGCAGACCCAGTGGAGCGGCTGCAAGGGCAGGATTTGCCCCTGCCCACCCCGGAGGCCTCATCATCCTCACAGGCAGGTGATGGAGCAGCTGCAGCACGGAGACAAAAGCAGGGCCGTGACCCTGCCCAGGTCGCAGCTGCAGAGGGGGGGGCCCCAATCCCCAACACCTGCTCCTTCCCCCCCCCCCCCAGTGGGCATAAATCACTCGACATCTGTGCCAGGGAACAGGGGAGCCCCCCCCCCCCCCCAAGATGCTGCGGTGGGGAGGGGGCTGCACGGCTCACACACAGGCAGGGCTGTGGCAGGACACTGGGTCACCACTAATGGGGATGACGCCACCGCACCCCCCGCCCCATTCCAGGGCGCAGCAGGCACCGGCTTCCCCAGCCCATCGCGGGCACGGCTCCGGCACACGTCACCCGCCCCCAGCCCGTCGGCACCCTGGGATGAAGCCCAAGCGGAACCAACACCCCCCTGACCCCCATCGCCTCTTCCCTGCCCCCTTGCAGAGCTCAGCACCCCCCCCCCCCCCCCCGGTCCCGGCTCCTCCGCACCCGCTCCGGTGGAGGCCGGTTCTGAGCAGCCGTGGGAAAAGCAGCTTTAAAAATACCCTGAGCAAAGCCCCAAGCAGGGGCCGCGGAGGAAGGGGTTGGGGGTGGGAAGGAGCCGTGGCCGCTCCGGACACGGGGGTTATGGGGCGAGGGAGCCCCAGCGGCAGCAGGGTAGCGGCGCCACAGCCCCCATCCTGCCCCACCGGTCACGCTCTGCCTCGGGTGCTCTGCCCGCAGCCCACGCACTCAGCCGCGACCGCCTCAGCATCACCTCAAGGGCTCTCAGCATCCCCAGGGCACCCGCATGGAGCCCCCCATGGGTGCGGAAGGGGCGCAGGATGGGCACGGCAGCTCCCATCCTTCCCCCTGCAGGGACCCCAAGTGGGGTCTCATAGCCCCACCCCGGGTTCCGTCCCACACGGAGGTGCAGGAGCACCCACACCAGCCTCAGCACCGACCCCAGCACCGGCTGCCCTCGCTCGGTACCGGAGCTGCCTGGGGGAGCCCCGAGCACCTCCCGGGGCCCCCTGACGTCAGCCAGCGCCGGGGCTGCCTCCCTGCTCCATCTGACTCACACCTGCCTGCGCCCTGCTTGACCCCTCGCCAGCATCAGGAAGAACCAGAGCACCCCAAGCCCACACTTCCCAGCAGCACCATAAAGATCCCCAGCAGCAGGGTCACACAGACACCCCCCCACCCCCCCAAATCCCTCCTCAGCTCCCCATAGGCAGGAGCCGGTTTGGCCCCTGCAGCCCTCCAGGGCTCCCAGCACCCACCCCACACCGCTGCCAACCGCTCCCCCCCAGCGAAACCCGGCCGCTCCAATGCAAACACGTCCCACCCAGCGCCTGCTCGGCCGCCCACAGCCGCCCGGGGAGGACCCGGTCCCTGCCAGCCTGCTCTGCCATGGGGACCGCCCTGCGAGATGCCTTGGGCCCCCCCCCAAAGCTTCCATGGCCGGGGGTCCCCCAGGACCCTGGCAAGCCCTGGAAGCAGGGGCGGGGGGGGATGTGGCTGCACCGCACCGGGCTCAGGGCCCACAGGGATGGGGCAAGTGCCTCCCTCCCGGCTGCTTCTGAGAAACGCGGATGACTCAGGGAACGCCGCATTCCTGCCTCGCTCCAACGCCTGGCCCCGCGTCACCCCCAGCCTCAGACACCCCCGGCCCCCCCAAGCCCCTGCTGGCACCCCCCAAAAGCACAGGCAAACGGTCCTGCTCCAGCTCCTTACAGATGTGGAGGGGGAAGTCAAACCCAGACAGAGCATGAGGGGGGAGCAGGAAATGCCCCCCCCCCGGCATCCTCTTGCACTCTCCAGCTGGACACAGCTGTGGCTGACAACTGGGTCCCAACACCCAGACACCCGTGCTGGGGGGGAGCTACTCCATGCCAAGGAGAGAAGGGGCCGGAGCGGCCCTGCCACATCCCACGGCTGGGCAGGACGTTGTGTCCGTGTGTGTCCCCCCCCAAATCAGGCAGAGGGAGCAGGGGAAGGAAGCGCTGAGGCTGCAGGATCCAGCGCCGGCTCCGGGCACGGCTCCGAGCGTGCCCAGCGGAAGGAAGCGCACGGAGCCCTTCCAGGAAGCCCCCAACCCGCCCGGACCGGACAGGGTGGGAGGGGGGGCACAGCATCCCCATCACCTCCTCCCTGCCCGGCAGCCGCTTCCCCATAAGCACCAGGGTGGGGAGGAGGTGGCAGCGCCCCGGCCCCCCGCCGCCCCCAGAGGAAGCCGGCGCAGCTCCCCCTGCGCTGCCGGAGGATGCAGGAGGATGCAGGAGGATGCATGACGCAGGCAGCGCCGAGCAAAGCATGAATGAGAGGAGTGGTTTCCTGTCCCCCCCCCCCGCCCCCCAGGTGCTGGCGGTTCCTCCTGCACAGCCCCAGCTTCCTGAATCACCCGCCCAGGAGGAACCTGCAGTGGGCAGGAGGCACAGAGCCACTTCCCGCAGCAAACCCGGGCTGCCAGGCCCCCAGCCCAGCCCCGAGGGGAAAACCAGGCTGCAGGGCCCCCGGGGGCCCGCAGCCTGCAGCCCACAGACCTCCCCTCTGCTGCGCTTGCCCTAATGGGAGCCTTGCTGGCCATTACGAGCCCCAACAGATGCAAAGGGTTCCCCCAAAGCCCCTCTGCACCGGGCAGCTCCATGAGTGCCCTGGCCCTGCTGCTGCTCCCCAGGACATCCCACCCCACTGGGGGGGGGGGCTGCAGCTGTTGCAGCCCTGAGGCCAGGATATGCATTGGGACCCCAGGACCCCTTCCATAGCTCTGCACCCCAGTGGGGATGGGCAGCACCCCTTGAGCAAACCGGGCTCCATGGGGAGGGGGAAAGGCAGAGGCCAGAGCTGGCCCAGGACTCCAGGTCCGAGCTCAACCCCTTGGTCCACAATGGGTTAAAGCAGCTGCCAAAGTCAAGGTCACCCCGGGCAGCCAAGGGCACCCGGGGCAACCAAGGGCTTCTAGGAGCAGAGCAGCCCTGGCCCTTGCCATGTGCCCACGGGGGCACAGTCATGCCCCTACCAAGCCCCCCCCCCTTGTCTGGCCCTGGGGCAGGCAGGGCTCAGCCCCGGCTCCAAATGCAGCGAAGCAGGTTAAAACAACCCCGTCATTAAGGCAGGGAAGCTGCAGCCTCGGCCAGAAAGGAAGGAACGAGTTCACCAGCAACCAGAGAGAGATGGAAAACAAAGGAGCCAGGGCCTGCGCGGCTGGGGGTAAATTCCACCTTCGCGGCAGGCAGCTGGCGCCTGCGCACGCACCCAGCCCTGGGAACGCTTCCTCCCCGCAGGGACCCCCCTCCACGACACCTCCCGCAGCCACCAAGGAGCTTCCCAGCTCTTCTAAACACGGCCCCCACCCGCGCCCCCTCCTTGGCACCCAGCACAAGGCCACCGAGCATCAGAGCACCCCATCACGGCACGGCCGCCCCCCCACCAACCAAGGACGGCTCCAAGGAGAGGGGGAACAGCCCCCTTTTGGGTGCTGGGAGGAGAATCCAGGCTCTGCAGCCCCCCGAAGCCCCCCGGCGCAACCCAGCTGTCCCCCCCCCCCCCCTTCAACGCTGCCATGGGGCAGGCAGCACCCCCGGCTCTGCAATGGGGGGGGGGCTGCAGCCCCACAGCCGGGAGCAGGGCCCTGTGCTGCCGACCTGCTCCGTGACCTTGAATGAGTCACTTCACCTCCCAGCGCCGCTGCCCTCCCCAGCTCCCGGCTTGTTTGGGCTGCGAGCGCTGCGGCGTGGGGCCTCCCTGCGCTCAGCGCTGCACAGGATGACGGTGCCCGCCCCGGGCACCACCCTCAGCGCTCCCAACCCCTGCTGAAGGTGAAACCTAAGAGACCAAGCACCGAGCACCAAAGCCTTTCGGGAAGGGAAGACGAGCAGGGTCGCAGCATCCCCCACGCACCCGCCTCTGCCCCCCCCCATTGTTCCCCCGGCATCAAGCCTCTCACCTGAGTTTCAGTTAAGCTTTCCAGGGCTTGCATCACCGACTGTTCTGGCCTGGATGCCTGGGACTGGAAAAAGGAGGGAGGGGGGGGGAAATGAAGATTACAAATGCAGAGAAGGAGGGGGCGTCTGTGCGGCAGGAGGGGAGGGATGACATGTCACTTCCACTATTTCTACACAAGCCCTGAGAAAGCTGTGAAATATTAAACCTGCTGCATGCCCAGCCCAGCGCTGCTGCCTCCTGGGCGAGGGCCGGGGCAGCGGAGCCGCAGGGCTGCCAGCACATCCTCGCCCAGGGCTTTAATAATAGATGGGGACGAGTGGGAGGGAAGGAGAGAGGGAGGGAGCAGCAGGAAAAGGCTGCTTACCATCAAGCCGGCCTCCACGGTGGGCACCAGCGTCAGTTTGCTTCCTTCCACGACCCCAAGATCCTGCAGTTTTCCAGAACTGAGCCGGCTGCAGGAGAGAGGAGGTTGCAAAAGCGGGGTCAGAGCGGCCTCAGCGAGGCCCAGCTACGTGCACCAGCATGGGGGGGGAACAGGAGGGGGGACACAAGCTGCAGGCCCGACTGCTCCCAGGGGACTGAGCCCCCTTCAGCATCCCCACCCCAAGGCAGGAGGTACCCAGCACTGCCCTGCCTTGTCCCCAGCTGCCCCCTGCACCCCGGGGGGGGGGGCAGCACAGGTGCTGGGGTACCCCTGCTCCACGCACTATGCAGTGGCAATGGGGCAAGAGAGCTGGTGAGGGACCCGTGGGGCTGTGTGGCACAGGAAACCTGGCCACGGGGGGGTGGAAGCACGGGGTGAGGGGCTCGTGGCCCCCCCCCGGACCCGCAGACACAGGCGGTGTCCCCGGTCCCCCCCTTCCCATCCCGGTCCAGATGAGACTCCGCAAGTTACTCCAGGCCGGGGGGGCGAGCGCAACATGGGGCCGCCCGCCCCCTACTCAAGCTTTGCTCCCCTCGGGGGGCCACGCAGCCCCCTTGGACCGGGCCTCCGGCAGACAAAGGACAACCCCCCCCTTCCTCACCCTAGGGCTTGGAGGGGTGGGGGGAGAGAGAACGGACCGGGCGCCGCCACCGAAGTTGAGCCCAGAACAAAGGGCCGGGCCCCCGCGGGGCACGACCGGGGCCCGCCGCCCACCACGGAGCCCCGGCAAGGGCCGGGCGAGGGGGGCGGCGGCCGCGCTCCCGGTCCCCGGCCCGCCCCCGCCCGCGGCCCCCCGGGCCGCTCCCCCCCCCCCCCCCGACCCGCGGAGGAATGGGGCCAGGCAAGGGAAAGGGGGGCGGGAGCCTTTGTGCGGTGCCGAGCCCGGTGCGAGGGGCCGCCCCCGCGCCCAGCCCCGCTGCGGGGGGATGGGACCCCCCCCCCCCCAAGCCGAGCCGTACCTCTCTTTGTGCAGCAGAGCCAGGCGCTCCTTGGGCACCTTGAGCCGCTGGGACAGGCGCCTCTTCAGCCCCTCCACCGTCTCCTCGGCGGGCACGGAGAGCTCATAGCGGGTCCCGGTGGTGGTGTTGATGTAGAGGTTCATGGGGGGCTCGTTCGGGACCACCTCGCAGGCGGGGGCCCCGCGGCTGCAGCTCCTGGCGCCGGGCTGCGGGTCCATCCGCCGACCTGCGCTGGAGGGGGAAGCGGCGGTCGGTCGGTGCCCGGGGCGGGGGGCGGCGGAAGCGCGGGGAGGAGGAGGAGGAGGAGGAGGAGGAGGGAGGAGGCGGACAAAGGAGGGAGCGGGACCCGCTCCACCGCACGCCCCGGCGGTACCCACGGGAACTCCGGCTGCGCTTCGAGTCCTCCGAGGATAGAGCGGGAGGAAGAGGGGGGGTGCGGGCAGCGAGCGGAGCCCCCGCGGGCCCCGGAAACAGCGAAAACG
>NW_026637761.1:0-329 GCF_028554395.1 Pezoporus wallicus | reverse complement strand
CATGTGCTGGGCATCTTCTGCACACAGTCAGCTTTGCAACGGTGTCACCATCATTGCTGTCGCTCCTCGCTTTCATACCTAAAGGTCCATTTGAATGCACCCTCTTCGGAGCTTGCTCTCGGCTGCCCAGCTGCACAGTGAGTAGAGCACGAACAGTTGCCGTCTGCTCCCACAATCGAAGAGCCAGGAGGGAAAGCTGGTGAAAGCTTAGGGTTAGGGTTAGGGTTAGGGTTAGGGGTTAGGGTTAGGGGTTAGGGTTAGGGTTAGGGTTAGGGTTAGGGTTAGGGGTTAGGGTTAGGCTTAGGGTTATGGTTAGGTTTAGGGTTAGG
>NW_026637760.1:0-3212 GCF_028554395.1 Pezoporus wallicus | reverse complement strand
GCTTCTGACTGTCTTAAGCTCCTCTAAGTAAAGCTCTGTATATGCCCCCGCGATAATTCTCATCTACTATGCAAAGCCACAAACATGTCAGAATGATAGTCTATGAAAATACACCAGTCATTAAAATTCAGGGGGAATTCCATCTGTTTTACATGTATTGTAAACCTTATTATTATCAAAATGGCATTATTCATTCCTTATCACAATAACTATTACTTGGAGTGTACAGTTTGTGATTAAAAATGACAGATAAGGGCAGCAGATATCACTGAAGGTTGACTTTGTGTGTGATTCTAGAGTAGATGGGCAGAGGATTTCAAAATATCAAAATAAAGGATTTCTCTCCCCTATGGTAGAGCTATACGAAACTATGAGATAGTGAAGGTCAACATGACATTGACAATCATTGTAAATTGAAGTCTTCTGAAATAAAATACAACATTATGCTGGAATTAAATAAAAATTCTTGATTCAGAAGCCTTGTACAGGAGTGGAGAGGTTTTAATGATTACAAAAAAAAAAAAAGACATAATCAAACATATCTAAAAATGCACACTATGATTCATAAGTATGAAAGAAACCATTTGTAAGCCCTTTTTATTTAAAAAACAAGCAAACAACTTGTAGAAGAATATACTTTCTATTAGAAGGAAGAATATTTTACCCCAGTCTCAACTGAAGTGTTGCAAAAAGCTCTAGTATATAGCATGTTTCACTTAACCAGAATGAAAATATTCAGCTATCTCTTAGGAAAAGAGATTATATATGTCAAGAAAATGTTACACTTATGCTTGGTAGAGCTTGGTATTTAATCAAGTATTATTTGTATTATTCATCCATTTAGAGTATTTAGATTAAAATTTTAGCAAAATTGTTTCCTTTGTCCATATTATTTTGATTTTATTTTTTTTTCACAACATTATAAAAAAGTAAATAGATATACTGGTGCTAATGGTGTTGTGGTTTGGACCCAGCTGGTAATTCAGAGCCATGCAGCTGTTCATCATCCCCACTTCCCCTCTCTGAGAGGGATGGGGAGGAGAACTGAAAGAATGTAAATCCCAGAGGCTGACATAAGAACAGTCCAGTAACTAAAGCATGATATAATACTACTACTTCTAATAACAATAAGACTTCTAAGGGCAAATAACATGGGAGAGAATATAAAACTAAAAGTGAAAAGGGAAAAACAAATAATAAAAACAAGTGATGCACAACATGGTTGCTCACCATGCACTTACCGACACCCTGCCCAACATGAGCAGTGATCCATCCCTTCCAGGTAACTCCCCCCAGTTTATATACTGGGAATGATGTATTGTGGTATGAAATATCCTTTTGGCTAGTTTGGGTCAGGTGTCCTGCCTCTGATTCCTCTCAGCTTCTTGTGCCGCTCCTCACTGGCAAAGCATGAGAGACTGAAAAGTACTGAATCAGGGTAAGTACTACTTAGCAAAAACTAAAGCACTGATGTGTTATAGGCATGTTCTCAGACTAAAGCCAAAACACAGCACTGCACCAGCTACTAGGGAGGAAAGAAATAAAACAAACCCCAAACTGTTATAGCCAAAACCAGGACATAGTGGTTCCAGAACAAAATTGCCCACAGATGGTTTGATGACGTCCTTCTGAAGTCAGAACACCAATAAGTGTTCAGGATCAAAGTCCTGCTGAATGCTTGCATGAGCTATAGAATAGGGAAAAAAAGCACAGCCTGCTGTGAGTAATATTGGCTAGATGTTGCCTACAGAGCACAAAAACACAGTTACCAAAGATACTTCGAAAGGCAGATGTGGAATTGTCTTTCACAGTACTTCTAATACCCACAAGCACTTAATGGTGGAAATTACTTTTGTTTTTCATGTGACTATGCTCTTATTTGGTTAATTGAACGGTCTGGATAACAGAGGAAACCAACTACACATACTTGTTTAAAGATTTCTACTATCCTGTTACTTTATCATACACTTAAAGCCTTCTTTAGTGAAGAATCAAGCAATTAATTAGATTTAAGCCAAGCTTATATCTGTCAATTAATCTGCAGGCTCTTTTGTCTCTGTGAACATCATATATTTAAAATCATAGTGACGTTTTCCCTTATAAATCGGAAACTCTATGCTAAATTGAAACTAATGTGCAAACATCAAATTCTGACTGCTAGGCTGTTGAAGAAGAGAAGAATAAATTTCTCAACATTTTAAAATTCTAAAACATATCATCCCTCCTTATTTGCTAATGGTAGTAATAGAATCTTAGAATCATAGAATAGTTAGGGTTGGAAAGGACCTTAAGATCATCTAGTTCCAATCCCTGCCATGGGCAGGGACAACTCACACTAAACCATATCAACCAAGGCTTTGTCCAGCCTGGCCTTGAACACTGCCAGGGATGGAGCATTCACAACCTCCCTGGGCAACCCATTCCAGTGCCTCACCACCCTAACAGGAAAGAACTTCCTCCTTATATCCAATCTAAACTTCCCCTGTTTAAGTTTTAACCCGTTACCCTTTCTCCTGTCACTACAATCCCTAATGAAGAGTCCATCCCCATAATCCCTATAGGCCCCCTCAGATACTGGAAGGCTGCTATGAGGTCTCCATGCAGCCTTCTCTTCTCCAGGCTGAACAACCCTAACTTGCTCAGCCTGTCTGCATACAGGAGGTGCTCCAGTCCCCTGATCATCCTCGTGGCCCTCCTCTGGACTTGTTCCAACAATTCCATGTCCTTTTTATGTTGAGGACACCAGAACTGCACACAATACTCCAGGAGAGGTCTCACAAGAGCAGAGTAGAGGGGCAGGATCACCTCCTTTGGACCTGCTGCTCATGCTCCTTTTGATGCAGCCCAGGATACAGTTGGCTTTCTGGGCTGCAAGCGCACACTGAAGCTGGCTCATGTTCATTTTCTCATCAACCAACACCCCCAAGTCCTTCTCCTCAGGGCTGCCCAACCTGTAGCTGTGCCTGGGATTGCTCTGACCCAGGTGTAGGACCTTGCACTTGACATGGTTAAACTTCATGAGGTTGGCATCAGCCCACCTCACAAGCATGTCAAGGTACCTCTGGATGGCATTCCTTCCCTCCAGCGTATCAACCGAACCACACAGCTTGGTGTCATCGGCAAACTTGCTGAGGGCGCACTCAATCCCACTGTCCATGTCACCGACAAAGATGTTAAACAAGACCGGTCCCAACTCCGATCCCTGAGGGACA